>NW_028139015.1:0-294321 GCF_964270905.1 Leucopleurus acutus
ACCCTAACCCTAACCCTAACCCTAACCCTAACCCTAACCCTAACCCTAACCCTAACCCTAACCCTAACCCTAACCCTAACCCTAACCCTAACCCTAACCCTAACCCTAACCCTAACCCTAACCCTAACCCTAACCCTAACCCTAACCCTAACCCTAACCCTAACCCTAACCCTAACCCTAACCCTAACCCTAACCCTAACCCTAACCCTAACCCTAACCCTAACCCTAACCCTAACCCTAACCCTAACCCTAACCCTAACCCTAACCCTAACCCTAACCCTAACCCTAACCCAACCCTAACCCTAACCCTAACCCTAACCCTAACCCTAACCCTAACCCTAACCCTAACCCTAACCCTAACCCTAACCCTAACCCTAACCCTAACCCTAACCCTAACCCTAACCCTAACCCTAACCCTAACCCTAACCCTAACCCTAACCCTAACCCTAACCCTAACCCTAACCCTAACCCTAACCCTAACCCTAACCCTAACCCTAACCCTAACCCTAACCCTAACCCTAACCCTAACCCTAACCCTAACCCTAACCCTAACCCTAACCCTAACCCTAACCCTAACCCTAACCCTAACCCTAACCCTAACCCTAACCCTAACCCTAACCCTAACCCTAACCCTAACCCTAACCCTAACCCTAACCCTAACCCTAACCCTAACCTAACCCTAACCCTAACCCTAACCCTAACCTAACCCTAACCCTAACCCTAACCCTAACCCTAACCCTAACCCTAACCCTAACCTAACCCTAACCCTAACCCTAACCCTAACCCTAACCCTAACCCTAACCCTAACCCTAACCCTAACCCTAACCCTAACCCTAACCCTAACCCTAACCCTAACCCTAACCCTAACCCTAACCCTAACCCTAACCCTAACCCGAACCCTAACCCTAACCCTAACCCGAACCCTAACCCTAACCCTAACCCTAACCCTAACCCTAACCCTAACCCTAACCCTAACCCGAACCCTAACCCTAACCCGAACCCTAACCCTAACCCTAACCCGAACCCTAACCCGAACCCTAACCCTAACCCTAACCCGAACCCTAACCCTAACCCTAACCCTAACCCTAACCCTAACCCGAACCCTAACCCTAACCCTAACCCTAACCCTAACCCTAACCCTAACCCTAACCCGAACCCTAACCCGAACCCTAACCCGAACCCTAACCCTAACCCTAACCCTAACCCTAACCCTAACCCTAACCCTAACCCTAACCCTAACCCTAACCCTAACCCGAACCCTAACCCGAACCCGAACCCGAACCCTAACCCTAACCCGAACCCTAACCCGAACCCGAACCCGAACCCTAACCCTAACCCTAACCCTAACCCGAACCCGAACCCTAACCCTAACCCTAACCCTAACCCTAACCCTAACCCTAACCCTAACCCTAACCCTAACCCTAACCCCTAACCCTAACCCTAACCCTAACCCTAACCCTAACCCTAACCCGAACCCTAACCCGAACCCTAACCCTAACCCTAACCCTAACCCGAACCCTAACCCTAACCCGAACCCTAACCCTAACCCGAACCCGAACCCGAACCCGAACCCGAACCCGAACCGTAACCCTAACCCGAACCCGAACCCGAACCCGAACCCGAACCCGAACCCTAACCCTAACCCCTAACCCTAACCCGAACCCGAACCCGAACCCGAACCCGAACCCGAACCCGAACCCTAACCCGAACCCGAACCCGAACCCGAACCCTAACCCTAACCCTAACCCGAACCCGAACCCGAACCCGAACCCTAACCCTAACCCTAAACCCGAACCCTAACCCGAACCCTAACCCTAAACCCTAACCCTAACCCCTAACCCATTTCTGTGGCCTTTTTAGAACCTAAGCTTCTAGGGCACAGAGAACTTCATCTTGACATAGGGCTGAGCAAATGCATGGAGCATTTCTCAGTAAGTAGGCATTAAATTCTAAGACCAGAATGAGCCTTGAGATGCCCTCTCTTTACTCCTTGGTAGAACTGTTTTAACCACCCCCCGAAAACAGATTTTTTTCTTTAAATCTCAAAATTCAGAGATTCCACAATCAGAAGTTACTTCTCATATTGCCTTGTGGTCTGCTGTGGGCATCTGTCGAATGGTGTGAACTCTGCGTGGGGAGCCTGGCCTACCCACCAGGCCCACGGTTTGGGCTGCAGTGGTGCCATGCTGTGCTCAGGGGCCTTCGTTTTTGGAAGTCTGGGCTCCAGTGAGCCTTGGTCATGTTCTTTTATGGAACCTTGGGTGCTAGACCACTCTGACCCTCAGTCTCATTTGCAGGTTCTGAGGAGGATTAAATGAGCTCATGGGATATCCAGGTGACTGAGGCAGAGTCGGCTCGGGATGAATCTTTGCTTCGTTTTCATTAGCTGCGGAGAAGACGATGACATCTTGGTGCCTCTCCAACTTTAATATGGGTATGCCTCTCTTGAGGATCTTGTTAAATGCAGGCTGGTATTCAGTAGTTCTGGGTGGGGCCTGGATTCTGTGCTTCTAACAAGCTCCTAGGTGACGGTGATGAGGAGGGCAAGGGTTGGGCACCTGTGTTTCTCCCTTTCCGGAAGAGCAGGAAGTCTGCCCCAACCCCACCCCGAGAGGAGAAAACATCCGCAATGTGACTACTAGGAACCAGCTTCCCTCACATGCAAGGGTCCTGTACCACTGCTCCCAACCATTCTGTCTGAGGCACAGCAAGCCAAAACACTGAAATGCTGAGGTTTGCAGCAAAGAGGAGGTTTATTCACAGGGCAGCCAAGCGAGGACGTGACGTGACAATAGGTCTCAAATCCGCCTCCCCAAAGGCAAGGGGCTTTGGGTATCTGTGGGATAAAGAATAAAGAAGCAGGGCAGTATGAGGCATGGGGAGCATGAGGAAAGGTGATTGGAAAAACGTGTGCTCATCATTGTTCTGAGCTGGCGTAACTAGGCTACAGGCCTCAGCACATTCTCAGGCTGGAGTTTTCGGCCCTCTGATGGCAGGTCAAAAGGCACTTGCCCAGGTGGAAGATCGGTGGTCCTCTCCACTCTAAACCAGCTCAGCCTAACCAGGCACAGCTGATTCCAAGTTCCTGGACGATCACGGGGCAAACATCTTATTGCTTATGCTACATGCTACTTGGAGGACGTGCAGGTGTTCAAGCTACCTTGATGAGTGAAGACAGGGATTTGACTAATCATGACACCTTGTTTCACCTCCAGGTGAGCAGAAGAGAGCTGTAGGCTGAGTCTGGCTCCTGGCACCTGGAATTGGAGGCAGGTGGTTTAAAAACGGGCTCTCCCACCCTCTGTGTGATATTAGGTAGATAGACTATTGAACCTTCCTGTGCCTGTTTCTCCACAAGCAGCATGGGGACACTCAGAGTCCCTCTCTTGGGGGCTGTTATGGGGCTTCAGTGAGATATAGATGCATGCACAGGCACACGGGAGACACCCAGTGTGTGTTCCCTTCGTGCTTATTTTTATTAGGACACCAGTATTGTTAGAAGATTTCTGGTTTGGACAACAAATTAGATAGGTGGTCATTGCTATAGTTTATGGGAGAACAATTCACATTGCCATTTGCAAAAAAGTAGTTGGTTGTCCAATGGGGATTATAAACATCCGTTAACATGAGCTACTGAACAGATAGTTTACACAGTAAGTACTTTATTTAAAATCAATTCTCTGTTTTCTTAAGCAATTGTTAACCCCCAATTTCGTGAGTACTACCAAGTAAGTCACTTGAAAATCATCTAGAGCAATCTATTTCACTTAACAAGCCTAAAGCTATAGTTCAACCATTTTATTTACTGTTCTATGACAAAAATTACTCTAAACAGCTATTCCCTGGATAAGTAATCAGCTAAAGCTAGTTTGACTGACTAAGTCGATTTACTGAGTTAATAAGCCAGTTGTTTTAGAATAGGTCGAATGCATATTTCTCATCCATTCTGCATTAAACTGTTTCCCATTCGTACATGCCCACATTCCTACTTCTGCGCTGTAGGGCTTGGCTGAACTACACCTGCCTTCAGTGAAACTTTTCTCTCCTGCACAATTGGAGATAATTTTAGTCTCCTCGTGACTCCCACGGGGTTACCTCTGTTGTGACACTTGACTATTTGGTGGCATATTTTATTTGAAAAAGCCTTCCGTTACTCCGGGCACGTCAAACAGTAAATGCTTTCTCTTCGTAAACCTGCATGACAATTTTCTGAACTCTTCTGCTCTGGGCAAGATTCATCAGTACACCAGGCAAACATAGTGAAAGAGGAGACAGTACTTGTGTTGTATTCAATTGGGTCTTGATACCTAAGTGTGACTCTTAACCAAGGATTATGCAGTAGTTCAGGACACAGATTCAAGTTGTTTAGGGTGTGTCCTAAAGTGTCAGTGGCAGAATTTAAGTCTCTACTCTGGAAATTGTAGACCTGAGACAAACTACTTCCCTAAACGTCATTTCCTACATCTGAGAAAGATAATAGTATCTACCTTGTAGTAGACTGAATAATACCATTGCCCCCAAATGTCCACATTCTACTCTCCAGAACCTGTGAATGTCACCTTAAATGGCAGAAGGCACTTTGCCAGTGGGATGAAAGTAATGGTTCTCAGATGGGAAGATTCTCCTGGACTACCTGGATGGGCCCAAATATAACCACTGGTGTTCTCATAAGAGAGAGGCAGAGGGAATTTGTACTCCAAAGAGAATGTGATGACGAAGTTGGGGTTGCATTGATGTGGCCAGAAGTGAAGGAATGCTGGCGAGGAAACAGATTCTCGCTTAGAGCCTCTAGAAGGAGGATGGATGGCCCTGTCGACTTCTGGTTTCAGCCCAGGGAAACTGGTTTTGGACCTCTGTCTTCCAGAACCATAAGAAAATAAGTGTGTTTTGTTAGAAGCAAGCACATTTGTAGTCATTTGTTACAGCAGCCATAGGGAACTAATGCCTACCTCATAGGAAGTATTTCTCCAATTAAAATGTGTGACTGCAAACACACTTAGTGGCATGTGTGACACACACTAGTTATGCTACCGTAGGTCGTTCTTGGAAACTGAAGCCTTGGTTTTGAGAGATCATCAAAACCAGTACAATGGTTGCCATGTTTCTCCTTGTTCAGCCTGGTGACCAACCCGGTAGAGAGAGCTCCATCCTTTCCCACAGGACCCCACCTGTGGGTACGTAGAGGGAAGCGGTTATGTCTCACTTAAGGCACCTTTTTCTTTTCCTTTCTACTTTTGTCTTCATTAATCTTCATCCAACTGACCTTTCTAAATTTTACAGAAAACAAAACCATTTCTCAATGGATTCAGATACTACCCCAAGTTAATATTCCAACCAAGTTCTTGTTCTTCCGGGTCTCATCACCAGAAATTTCTGAGCCTAACTCTACTCTAGTTTCTAGGATCACTCATTTTCTCATTTCTCCCTTCTCCTTTTAGTTCAGAGTCTTGTCAATTTAGTTCCTTCCCTAACCACAACTTACAGTACGGTGACACAGCAAAGTGATGAAAGTCTAGAAGGTCTGGTTTTAATCCCGGGTTTTGCCACCTGCTTACTGTGTGGCATTAGGCAAGCTCTTCAACGTCTCTGGGCCTCAGTTTCCCCCAGAAAAGTGAACATTATGAATATTCCCTACCTCTAGGGTTGCCATTATGAGGAATAAGTGAGTTAATATTTGGTAAGCCCTTAGAATAGTACTTGTTATAGTCTAAGCACTACAGTTGTGCTTGTTAATAATAATAAATGAAATTCCAAGCGTATAACTTACTCAACTTTCTGTCATAACTTTGAAGTGTTGGTCTATCTGTTGACTCACGTTGCAGGTAAATGAGTCGAGGCATGGTCTGAGGCATTGCTATCACTGGGTGGTGTGTTCCCAGAACTTGGAACAGCGGTGTGAAATGGGTAGTGGTTCTACTTGGAGACAGGGCAGACTGGAAAATGACAGCCTGGGAAGGAGGTGTGGTGTCCATAGCTTTGGTGTTAGAGGTGCTGCCTGCTGAAGCACCAGTGCCGGCCGAAGCCGTAAATGGGGTGCTGGTGTAAAGAGGAGCAGGATGGAAGATGACAGCGTGGGAAGGAGGTGTGGTGTCCATAGGTTCGGGGTCTGAGGTGCTGACTGCTGAAGCACCAATGCCCACCAAAGGCGTAAATGGGGTGCTGGGGAAAACAGGAGCAGAATGGAAGATGACAGCCTGTGAAGGAGGTGTGGTGTCCATAGGTTCGGGGTCTGACGTGCTTCCTGCTGAAGCACCGATGCCCGCCAGGGCCGTAAATGGGGTGCTAGGGAAAACAGGAGCAGAATGGAAGAGGACAGCGTGTGAAGGAGGTGTGGTGTCCATAGCTTCCATATTAGAGGTGCTGCCTGCCTGATCTGAGAGCAGAGAGTGAAAGTGGGAGAGCCTCTTCCTAGATTCTAACTCCCCTGAATTTGTAGCACTGGCTCTTCCTGGCTTTATGACATATCCATTGTACGTGTCACAGAGAAAGTGCGGGCGGGGCAGGGGGTGAGGCAGGGGTCACATGCAAGCCCAGCTGCTGGCTTAACCAAAGGCAAAGGGCGGGGCCCCTTCTGGACTTTCTAGTGGCTGGGACTTCTGGCTGTGGGTGGCAGCTGTTTGGCACCAGATGGGCCACCATGCGGAGACTGTTGGGGACTGTGGAAGCCTCCTCCAGAGCTCACCCTGCCTGGGGACTGGCTCTGCAGGCCCCTCAGCCCTGCGTATGTATCGGCCAGGCCTTCCCCACCACGGGGCCCAGAGGCCAGAGCCTGCTCAGACCTGAGGGCAGGAGGCAGCCAGAGCTTACCAGGGTGTGGGCCACCTCGTCCGGAGACCTCCCCAGCTCCTCTGCGAGACCTGGATACAGGATCGCCTTCTCCAGGGCTGCTCAGCTGCCAGCATCACCATGAGCCAGGTGGCCAAGGTTTCTGAGCAGGAGATGCAGAGCCCTGATCCGACTGGATGCTGCAGCCCACGATGTCCCTTCCTGGCAGATAGGTTCTTTCTTCACTTCTGTTTTGAAATTTGGTAAAAGAACATTTAAACCTTGGCCTGTCTTTCAGGGTATATAGATGGTAGTGGCTTAGCCGGGATTCGATCCAAGCCTGTGTGATTCCAGAGCTTGTGCTCTGGACTGTGGTGCCTGCTTATCGTATATGCTTCATGTGTTACTTGTTTTTCTTTTTTTCTTGTAGTCCTTATGGTACTTAGCCCTAAGTGCCATACCTGTAACGAACAGCTACACTGCCCTGTAGGAGGTCTTCTTTTGTTCAACGCATGAATTGGTCATCCACCACACTGTGTTCTAATCTCAGAAGATACAGGTCAGGGACCACCAGTTGTCAGCATGGCACCATTCCATATTTCTAACTGAGGCTTGAAGCCCGTATTTTCCCTTTGTCTAGTTTGAAGGATCCAGATATGTAAAGATGATATTCTAGATAAATCATGGGCTATCCTGAAAGAAATTCACCAGTGAATTGTTCCGTATGGATTAGAAGCCAGCTTCTCTGGCCTTCCTGGAGTATATCCAGTGAGGCGTGTCATTCATGTCTAGAAAGCAAATATATCATTTATTGCAACTTCAGCGTGGAGCGATGTATTGGTATAAAGTACGATCAACACAATTTGGTCATTGTGAGTATGACAGCTGGGTCCACTCTTTACTACCCATATGTAACTCTAGGGATTCTTATGCCCAAGGGAGGAGACGTACTCTTGGCTGTCTAGGACAAGGGAAGCATGTGTTGTTATTCAGGAGCTGGAAGCTTCAGCATGACAGGTAGGAATTGAACAATCCTGGTCTACACATCACTTGACCTTGCTTAAAACTTGTTTCTTTGGCTTGCTTCATTGGAGTGTTTTCTCCCTCCTGGGGCTGACATTGTCTGTTATGTATCACGCATGTGACATGTAGAAGTTTCAGAACCCAAAATCATGTATATATATATATAAACCTATTGAAACACACACTGGGCATAATTCATATATTCCAAAATCAGTTTGACCCTCTGCTCATGAGATTCTTTTTATGGTATGTCCCAGCAACTCTGGGCTTCCATCCCCAATAAATTTTGGGGTTGGAGAACACAAAAGCTTTTGCTCAGACCTAAATTCTGTGTGGAAAAAAGGGAAATATTATAAGCCCTTTGTAACCTCTCCAAGAGCAGAAATGATTTACAGCTGTGGCATTGAACCATAATTCCTCGATCTCATTTGAAAAGAGTCCAGTTAGAAACAGTGTCTTGATTTTTGTTTCTTTTGTTTCTTCCCTGTTTTCTTGTCTTACTTACCAACAATCCATTGTAACTCATGAGTTAGTATGGCAGCAGGCTGAGTGTTCCCTTGAGCTCATTAAATGAAGTGTTTTTCCTAAAATGACGTTTGTCTCCTTGTTTTCAGCCCCTCTTCTTTCCTCTGCCCTTTACTATAACCAGAGCTCAGTAAAAGCTGAGTGACTTTGTGCAGACCTTACTTAGGCTCAGCCTTTTTTTCTTCATTATTTTATTCATGGCTCCTCCATTTCATTGTTTGCCTTCTCGAAATGTGTTGAAATCTTTCTGTGGTTGATGACTTCCAGAATATCTTGGCTTTTATTGGTTGATTAATTTTGGTATTTCTACAGTTTTATTTAGATATGGGTTCAGGAGGAACAGAAAGTAAATATATTTCCTAGTCTGTCATCTTGAGCTGAAAATCCCTGTGGATTTTAGCATCCAATGTTCCCATGGGAAAACACCCAACCATGGCCTTAATAAATGTAACACTCAAGATTTCAGCTTTTGTGGAGCAATCAATAAGGATTTCATATGTGGTCATTTCTAATGGGGAAATAATAACTATCTCATGAGGTTGATTTGAGGATTAAATTAGATAATGAACATGAAAATGCTTTGTAAGATTTAAAAATCAGTCAAAATGGTTTTTGTTATTATTTGATTTGTTGCTATTTCAACTTCACTTGACAGTTGTTTATGACCTTGCCTATGTGAGAAAATGTCCTCTGGGTTATTTTTCGGAAAGCCAGAATGTATTTTTCAATAGCTCAATGGAACTGGCATCATTTGTGAAGGTTAAGGGTGAAGGCGTAAATGTTTTCTGACACCTATCACTTTACAGTGTTTTCAGGAACTAACTGACTCATGTATTCCTCTTCCAAATTTGGTTGAGGACCTCCTACCAGCCACATGCTCTACATCAGGTGTTGGAAAGCATTTTCTGGATTTGAAATATCTTAGGCTTTGTGGGCCATATACAGTTTCTGTAGCTTCTCCTCCTCTTTCCTCTTCAACAAGCTTTCTAAACGTGAGAACCATTATTAGCTCACAGTCCCACAGATCCAGGCTGAGAGCCTGATTTGATTCGTGGCCATTATTTGCCAATTCCTGCTCTGTGTCTTCACTGAGGAGGGGCACCATGTTTGAGTAATCATTTATTTGAATCAACTGTTGGTCTTCTGGGGCTTGTCCTTGCTCTCCTACAGTCTCTAATCAGCGTGGCATCCAGAGACATCTTGTTAAAACATAAGTCAGATCATGTCACTCAAATTTCTTCAGTGGCTTCTTCACAGAAAATGCAAAGTCCTCAGAGTGCCTCCAGAGACCTAGAAATCTGGGCCTCTGTTTCCTCTCTGACTGTTTCGTTCTCCTCTCCAATTTGCTCGCTCTGTTTTCCACATGCAGACATCCTTTCAGCTCCTTGGATACTCCAAACCTACTCTTGCCTCATTGACTTTCTGCCGCACGCCAGCCGCAGAAAGAGGATTTCACCGCCCAGGGTCAGAAGGGAAGGGGTGAGGACCTGAAGTAGCACTGACGAATGGGGTCAGAAGCCCATGGGGTCAGAAGGCTGCAATGAGAAGCCTACTCACCGCAACAAAGAATAGACCCCCGCTCGCCGAAACTAGAGAAAGCTCGCATGCAGCAATGAAGACCCGATGCACCCAAAAATAAAAAAATAAACCATAAAATATAGAATCTTAAAAAAGCAACAAAAAAATCGATAAAGAATATTACGAGAATAGAACCACAGGCCAGTTTCTCCTTTGAACACGCATGCAAAATGTGTAAAGAGAAGCACAAACTGTATCCATGGTATGTAAAACAATCATATATCAGAATCAAAGTAGCTTTATTCTGGCAATGCAAGGTTGCTTTAATGTCCAAACATGAAACTGATCCCAGGAATGAATTAGAGTGGGGAAAGAAGTCATTTAAAACTGAAATCTTGGGACTTCCCTGGTGGTCCAGTATTTAGAACATGACGCCTTCACTGCTGGGGCCCTGGGGTCCAATCCCAGGTCAGGGAACTAAGATCCTGCAAGACATGAGGCAGAGCCCCGAAAACAACAAAAAAAGGAGAGAAAGACGTCTTACCCAGGAGAAGCACAAGATCGAATAAACATAACAGATAACACCTTATGAAAAGTAGGTGAAGATTATGGAATATTCTAAAATTTAAAACAAAAAGAAAGTTTTAAAGATTCAAAAGGATGTGACAAATATTGTACATAGGCAAAAATAAAATGAAATAAAATATACAAATGATGGGAACCCAAAATTCCAGATGCCCAAGTCCTGTCTCTGAAGAGTCTCATTCAAAGGGTTCAGGATTTCCTCTATATTTAAAAACCTACAGGTGATTCTGGTACGATTCACAGACACAATGTAAAGCTTCTCTTTTACAGGAAAGAATACCAGATTATTTTGTTATCTTATAGTTATACTAACAGGTTGTACTATTGACGGATAAGTCTGCTGTCAAAATGCACCCCCACTAGGGGTAAAAAAGGAACTAGTAGTCTCTACTGCTACTTGGTGGCAGCATGCATGTGTTGCAAGGGCAATTATTGTAGCAATCCAAATTAGTGGAACATTTTAGAATTGGAAGACTACATACAGATCATCTAGTCAAGCTTCCAACTATTAAAGTTGTGAACACGAAGGCCCATATAAATGAAATGATTTATCTCCAAAGAGCATTAGTGAAAGTATGAAATAAAAAATATCTCTGAACTTTTAATTTAGTGCTGTTTTTTATTAATCTCAAGTATTAGCTTAAACTTCAGTGTGACAGATTTGGGATTGAATTCTTGCTCACGTTTACTGGTTGCGTGCCTTTTAGTAAGTTACTAAAACACTTTTTTTTAAATAGACGTATTTATTTATTTATCTTTGGCTGCCTAGGCTCTTCGTTGCTGTGCGCGGGCTTTCTCTAGTTGCGGTGAGTGGGGGCTACTCTTTGTTGCAGTACGCGGGCTTCTCACAGTGGTGGCTTCTCGTTGTTGCTGAGCACGGGGTCTAGGTGCGTGGGCTTCAGTAGTTGTGGTTCACGGGCTCTAGCACGCAGGCTCAGTAGTTGTGGCACATGGTCTTAGTTGCTCCGTGGCATGTGGGATCTTCCCGGACCAGGGCTCAAACGTGTGTCCCGTGCACTGGCAGGTGGATCCTTAACCACCGCGCCAACAGGGAAGCCCTACTAATACACTTTTAACTTTGCTTTTCACGTATGTAAAATGGTGAGCCTTGACTGATATAGAATATGAGATAACCTAGCACTGTTCTTAACACATATATGTAGTTAAAATTTTTTGGCTCTCATCCCACTTAAACAGCCTCTATCCCCTTAATAATGACTGTGTCTTTCAGCTAGCAGAGCACCCCAGAGCTGACCACATTCTGGCAAGAGATATAGGATTCTTTTTCTTACTGAGGGTTCTTTATACCTGATATTTGAAGTGCACTTAAACTTGAACAACTCTTGTTTATACTGTATTAATGGATTTGATGGATGAATTTTAGAAAGTAATATGCAGGATTTGAGCTGCCTTACTCTCAAGAAATATAATTCGATAGTGGTGGCTAGAACGATAAACAGTGTTTGGACAGGGAGTCCATATTGGATGTGAACTTCCTGTACTCCCATTCGTCTATTAAGAATAAATAGAATCCTTTCAAAATGTGTTTTAAAGGGCAGTTATTTCTTTCTGCCTCATTTAAGTTACCTGCAAGAAAAAGACAATCTCCTGCATCCTTGTTTAATAGGCTTTTAATATAAAGCAGATAATTTTTTACAAACATTTCCCAAACTTTTCTTTATCCAATTGGCTGAGGCTTCTCAACGATTATCATTTCACAACAATATCTCCATCTTCAGCTTCTTTCAATGAATTGGCCTAATAGATGTGCCATTAAAACAGAGCTTCACTCTCAACGTAGTTTTAATTTTGTATTCAAAGAGTATGAAGGATTCAGCCATAACAGTGAGTGGATTTCTGATACATGCTACATGATGGATGCAACTAAGTGAAAGGAGTCAGGCATGAAAGGCTACATATTGTATGGTTCCATTTATATGAAATGTCCAGCAGTGGCAAATCCATACACACAGAAAAGATTCTACATTAGTGGTTGCCAGGGGTTTGGAAGAGAGGGAAATAGGGAATGACTCCTTAAAATGGGTGTAGGTTTCCTCTTGGTTGATGAAAATATTTTGCAGCTAGGCAGTGGTGCTAGTTGCACAACATTGTGACAGTAGTAAATTCCACTGAATGGTACAGTGAATTGTAAAATGATCCAAATGGTGAATTTTGTGTTATGTTCCTTTTACTACACTAAAAAGGAGAAAGAATTCGGGAAAGACTTAGAGTTTGGGAAACTAAGGTGAACTGGTCAAGAAAAAGACAGCTCTATTGTTCAGTTTTCTCTCAGCTCTCCCAGTGCATTAATCCTCAGCAAAAAGTAGCCTGAACTTGTAGATGATAGTCATTCAACACAGTCCAGGGAAAAGTATATAAAATAAAACCCAACTCTTCTTCTTTAGCACATGTAGGAAAGGTTAACTTGCTGCTCAGCCACGTGGACATTCATGAAGACGTTTCACTTTAGGTGTCCTCCACTTCAGTACTTTACTCACTTGAGCTCATTCACACATGTAGGCAACAGCATTCCTTAATTCGATGGAATCTGCAGCACTGGTTGTGATCGGTCGCATGGAAAGAAAAGGAAAGGTGGCGCGGAAGCCAAGGGAAGAGATTTTCAAGACAGAGACGTTGTTTAAGATCTGACTCGGCTTGGCGGTCACAAAGATAAGGATTGAGAAGTAGTGCCCTGGACTTGTCAACGGAGAAATCATTGGGGGCTTCAAGGAGATCAGTTTCACGAGAGTAGGGGGGCAGAAACCAGACCGCAGTGTGGATGGGAGAGGAGAAATGGGGAGCAAGTCAAGAAATTGATGGCAAAGGGAAGGAAGGGAGGGGTGGATAGGAGGACAGGAGAATGGAATGGAGGAGAGCATTTCCTTGTGGCTCTTTAATATGGCTGGGAGGGGCCAACAGAGAAGGAGAGCATGAAGATGTAGGAAGAGGGGGTGGCATCCCGAGCCCAAGGAGGACTGGCCCCTGTCTTCAGCTCCCACCAGCTGGATGTTCCCTCCCTCTAGCTTTCCACATACGCTGTGGAAGTTGCCCCTTGCCTCCTTGGATCAGCCGCCCTTGATTCGTTCGTCCTTTTCTTATTTCTCAGCACATCTGGGTCATACGTTATGTGAAGACAAACAAATCACCACTGATGCTTAATTTTCTTGAAAAATCCCCAGGCAGGTACCATTTTGGAGACCTACATATTGTGCCTCAGCAAGCCAAAGTAGCCCATATTTCCTCTCTCATTGGGAGAGATTGCTGTTTCTTGGAGAACCTGATGAAGAGGGTGACTCGCACTTAGGAATAACGTTGCTTGAAAAGTGCAAAAGGTGAGGTAGTTTGGCTCTGAGGGGCCTCTGAGGCCTGAGACTTCCTGAGAGATGGCAGACTCACAGCTCCCATTTCCCTCTGACCCTGGGCTATGAGCTCATCAAATGAGATGGTAAATAAAGTCACTGACATGGTTTAAAGGATAATTTAGTTCTCTCTTGTTCACTCAGAGCAAATTGAATGGAATTTGCATACAACATATGGATGAAATATCCATACGATGGGGCTTGACCATATCCTCATGGTTCCCCTTCCCTTTTCTACATCTGGCCCCTTTAGCTCTGCAGACTTAACCCCACACCATCAGTCCAACCATTCGGTCACTGAACGTCTCTTCCTCCTTCGCATCTGGTCGTTGTCGTCACCTTGTTCTCCACTACCGCCTCCTGCAGTAGCTGTTAGGTCCAGAGAGGCTGATCCACTGTGAGCAAGTAACTGTCAACCCCATGGACAGGTGGAAGTGCCTTGGCAGCCGGGATGCGCCCATCCTGAGTTCATTATACCCATGAGGGTCAAGGAGGATGGGGATGCAGCTGGTCTGCAGAGCCCCGGCAGTTCTGAGACACATGCTCCTGGATCCACATGTTGCTCCATACCCAGCCTTGCCTTGCTTTGTTCTCTGTCTTGACTCCATCCAGGTTTCTGCTCTCCTTGTCCCTTTGGGGAGGGAGGCCAGTACCAGCCCAGGTGTAGTCCCCCAAAGCATCCTACTTCCAAGCGTTACGTAGGCTTGTATATCCACTTGCTTGTGTTGCCCTGGCATTCGTGCCAACAATGCCGTGGCATTCGTGCCAACTCATTTCTCTTTTCTGGCTAGAATGTGCCTAAAAATCTCTACCTCTGGTTTGGTGGCCCCTAAAAATTCCCAGTCAGTTTTGGTGAGGGGACACGTGGTGACAGTGTTGTCTTTTGAAATGAGTAGTTCCATTACCACAATACTTTGCTCCCCATACATTATTTATAAGGTTTCCCTGTTTGTATGTGTAAACTATTTGTGTGTATATTTGGAGAAATACATTGTACAGGCCTCTTTTTTATTTCTTCCACACACCCTAGAGATGTCATAGAGGCAGTAAATATGTCCAACTTTTGGAGAAATTGGAACAATCAAGACTTACCTGTATGGAATGCTCTTAATGATGTCAATTCCCACGACAGTACCTTTCATCTGACACACTTAGGGACTGTTAACAGATTAAAAGCAGTAGAAGACACAGATAGACAGAATTTTCATTATCTTGTGCTCTGAAATCTTGGATTTTCATTGGTTTCAATGGGCCTGAAAATGGACTTTTCTTAGTAGGGACATAGAAGCCTCTAGCGGTATTCTTAATAAAGCAAGGTGAGTTATAAGCAATCATCTGATGGAGGGTAAATGTACCACAGTTCAGTTTAAGAAAAATACAATATAAAAGTCTTACCATAGAAGAAAATCTTTATATGATCTTTTGAAAAAAGAAAGCTTCAAGAAACATAAAGACATGACACAATATTCAGTTTAAAGTCAGTGACTTGTAAGCAAGGCAAAGCAAAGACAGTCTGATTAAGGCCGTTGCATTGTTCTGGCATTTTTTTTAGGTCTCACACATTTCTGTGGCCTTTTAGGACCTAAGCTTCTAGGGCACAGAGAACTTCATCTTGACGTAGGGCTGAGCAAATGCACGG
Source organism: Leucopleurus acutus (assembly GCF_964270905.1). Classification (NCBI taxonomy): domain Eukaryota; kingdom Metazoa; phylum Chordata; class Mammalia; order Artiodactyla; family Delphinidae; genus Leucopleurus; species Leucopleurus acutus. The sequence continues at coordinate 15,415 of NW_028139015.1, forward strand.
AGCATTTCTCAATAAGTAGGCATTCAATTCTTAGTCCAGAAGGAGCCTTGAGATGCCCTCTCTTGACTCCTTGGTAGAACTGTTTTAACCATCCCCTGAAAACAGATTTTTTTCTTTAAATCTCAAAATTCAGAGATTCCACAATCAGAAGTTACTTCTCATATTGCCTTGTGGTCTGCTGTGGGCATCTGTCGAATGGTGTGAGCTCTGCGTGGGGAGCCTGGCCTACCCACCAGGCCCACGGTTTGGGCTGCAGTGGTGCCATGCTGTGCTCAGGGGCCTTCGTTTTTGGAAGTCTGGGCTCCAGTGAGCCTTGGTCATGTTCTTTTATGGAACCTTGGGTGCTAGACCACTCTGACCCTCAGTCTCATTTGCAGGTTCTGGGGAGGATCAAATGAGCTCATGGGATATCCAGGTGACTGAGGCAGAGTCGGCTCGGGATGAATCTTTGCTTCGTTTTCATTAGCTGCGGAGAATACGATGACAGCTTGGTGCCTCTCCAACTTTAATATGGGTACGCCTCTCTTGGGGATCTTGTTAAATGCAGGCTGGTATTCAGTAGTTCTGGGTGGGGCCTGGATTCTGTGCTTCTAACAAGCTCCTAGGTGAGGGTGACGCTGAGGGCAAGGGTTTGGCACCTGTGTTTCTCCCTTTCCGGAAGAGCAGGATATCTGCCCCAACCCCACCACGAGAGGAGAAAACATCCGCAATGTGACTACTAGGAACCAGCTTCCCTCACATGCAAGGGTCCTGTACCACTGCTCCCAACCATTCTGTCTGAGGCGCAGCAAGCCAAAACACTGAAATGCTGAGGTTTGCAGCAAAGAGGAGGTTTATTCACAGGGCAGCCAAGCGAGGACGTGACGTGACAATAGGTCTCAAATCCGCCTCCCCAAAGGCAAGGGGCTTTGGGTATCTGTGGGATAAAGAATAAAGAAGCAGGGCAGTATGAGGCATGGGGAGCATGAGGAAAGGTGATTGGAAAAACGTGTGCTCATCATTGTTCTGAGCTGGCCTAACTAGGCTACAGGCCTCAGCACATTCTCAGGCTGGAGTTTTCGGCCCTCTGATGGCAGGAGGTCAAAAGGCACTTGCCCAGGTGGAAGATCGGTGGTCCTCTCCACTCTAAACCAGCTCAGCCTAACCAGGCGCAGCTGATTCCAAGTTCCTGGACGATCACAGGGCAAACATCTTATTGCTTATGCTACATGCTACTTGGAGGACGTGCAGGTGTTCAAGCTACCTTGATGAGTGAAGACCGGGATTTGACTAATCATGACACCTTGTTTCACCACCAGGCGAGCAGAAGAGAGCTGTAGGCTGAGTCTGGCTCCTGGCACCTGGAATTGGAGGCAGGTGGTTTAAAAACGGGCTCTCCCACCCTCTGTGTGATATTAGGTAGATAGACTATTGAACCTTCCTGTGCCTGTTTCTCCACAAGCAGCATGGGGACACTCAGAGTCCCTCTCTTGGGGGCTGTTATGGGGCTTCAGTGAGATATAGATGCATGCACAGGCACACGGGAGACACCCAGTGTGTGTTTCCTTCGTGCTTATTTTTATTAGGACACCAGTATTGTTAGAAGATTTCTGGTTTGGACAACAAATTAGATAGGTGGTCATTGCTATAGTTTATGCGAGAGCAATTCACATTGCCATTTGCAAAAAAGTAGTTGGTTGTCCAGTGGGCATTATAAACATCCGTTTAACATGAGCTACTGAACAGATAGTTCACACAGTAAGTACTTTATTTAAAATCAATTCTCTTTGTTTTCTTAAGCAATTGTTAACTCCCAATTTCGTGAGTACTACCAAGTAAGTCACTTGAAAATCATCTAGAGCAATCTATTTCACTTAGCAAGCCTAAAGCTATAGTTCAACCATTTTATTTACTGTTCTATGACAAAAATTACTCTAAACAGCTATTCCCTGGATAAGTAATCAGCTAAAGCTAGTTTGACTGACTAAGTCGATTTACTGAGTTAATAAGCCAGTTGTTTTAGAATAGGTCGAATGCATATTTCTCATCCATTCTGCATTAAACTGTTTCCCATTCGTACATGCCCACATTCCTACTTCTGTGCTGTAGGGCTTGGCTGAACTACACCTGCCTTCAGTGAAACTTTTCTCTCCTGCACAATTGGAGATAATTTTAGTCTCCTCGTGACTCCCACGGGGTTACCTCTGTTGTGACACTTGACTATTTGGTGGCATATTTTATTTGAAAAAGCCTTCCGTTACTCCGGGCACGTCAAACAGTAAATGCTTTCTCTTCGTAAACCTGCATGACAATTTTCTGAACTCTTCTGCTCTGGGCAAGATTCATCAGTACACCAGGCAAACATAGTGAAAGAGGAGACAGTACTTGTGTTGTATTCAATTGGGTCTTGATACCTAAGTGTGACTCTTAACCAAGGATTATGCAGTAGTTCAGGACACAGATTCAAGTTGTTTAGGGTGTGTCCTAAAGTGTCAGTGGCAGAATTTAAGTCTCTACTCTGGAAATTGTAGACCTGAGACAAACTACTTCCCTAAAGGTCATTTCCTACATCTGAGAAAGATAATAGTATCTACCTTGTAGTAGACTGAATAATACCATTGCCCCCAAATGTCCACATTCTACTCTCCAGAACCTGTGAATGTCACCTTAAATGGCAGAAGACACTTTGCCAGTGGGATGAAAGTAATGGTTCTCAGATGGGAAGATTCTCCTGGACTACCTGGATGGGCCCAAATATAACCACTGGTGTTCTCGTAAGAGAGAGGCAGAGGGAATTTGTACTCCAAAGAGAATGTGATGACGAAGTTGGGGTTGCATTGATGTGGCCAGAAGTGAAGGAATGCTGGCGAGGAAACAAACAGATTCTCGCTTAGAGCCTCTAGAAGGAGGATGGATGGCCCTGTCGACTTCTGGTTTCAGCCCAGGGAAACTGGTTTTGGACCTCTGTCTTCCAGAACCATAAGAAAATAAGTGTGTTGTGTTAGAAGCAAGCACATTTGTAGTCATTTGTTACAGCAGCCATAGGGAACTAATGCCTACCTCATAGGAAGTATTTATCCAATTAAAATGTGTGACTGGAAACACACTTAGTGGCATGTGTGACACACACTAGTTATGCTACCGTAGGTCGTTCTTGGAAACTGAAGCCTTGGTTTTGAGAGATCATCAAAACCAGTACAATGGTTGCCATGTTTCTCCTTGTTCAGCCTGGTGACCAACCCGGTAGAGAGAGCTCCATCCTTTCCCACAGGACCCCACCTGTGGGTACGTAGAGGGAAGCGGTTATGTCTCCCTTAAGGCACCTTTTTCTTTTCCTTTCTACTTTTGTCTTCATTAATCTTCATCCAACTGACCTTTCTAAATTTTACAGAAAACAAAACCATTTCTCAATGGATTCAGATACTACCCCAAGTTAATATTCCAACCAAGTTCTTGTTCCTCCGGGTCTCATCACCAGAAATTTCTGAGCCTAAATCTACTCTAGTTTCTAGGATCACTCATTTTCTCATTTCTCCCTTCTCCTTTTAGTTCAGAGTCTTGTCAATTTAGTTCCTTCCCTAACCACAACTTATAGTACGGTGACACAGCAAAGTGATGAAAGTCTAGACGGTCTTGTTTTAATCCCAGGTTTGGCCACCTACTTACTGTGTGGCATTAGGAAAACTATTCAACGTCTCTGAGCCTCAGTTTCCCCCAAAAAAGTGAACATTATGAATACTCCCTACCTCTAGGGTTGCCATTATGAGGAATAAGTGAGTTAATATTTGGTAAGCCCTTAGAATAGTACTTGTTATAGTCTAAGCACTACAGTTGTGCTCGGTAATAATAATAAATGAAATTCCAAGCGTATAACTTACTCAACTTTCTGTCATAACTTTGAAGTGTTGGTCTATCTGTTGGCTCACGTTGCAGGTAAATGAGTCGAGGCATGGGCTGAGGCATTGCTATCACTGGGTGGTGTGTTCCCAGAACTTGGAACAGCGGTGTGAAATGGGTAGTGGTTCTACTTGGAGACAGGGCAGACTGGAAAATGACAGCCTGGGAAGGAGGTGTGGTGTCCATAGCTTTGGTGTTAGAGGTGCTGCCTGCTGAAGCACCAGTGCCGGCCTAAGCCGTAAATGGGGTGCTAGGGTAAAGAGGAGCAGGATGGAAGATGACAGCCTGGGAAGGAGGTGTGGTGTCCATAGGTTCGGGGTCTGAGGTGCTGACTGCTGAGACACCGATGCCCACCAAAGGCGTAAATGGGTTGCTGGAGAAAACAGGAGCAGAATAGAAGATGACAGCATGTGAAGGAGGTGTGGTGTCCATAGGTTCGGAGTCTGACGTGCTGACTGTGGAAGCACCGATAACCGCCATGGCCGTATTGAGGTGCTTGGGAAAACAGGAGCAGAATGAAAGATGACAGCGTGTGAAGGAGGTGTGGTGTCCATAGGTTCGGGGTCTGACGTGCTTCCTGCTGAAGCACCGATGCCCGCCAGGGCCGTAAATGGGGTCCTGGGGAAAACAGGAGCAGAATGGAAGAGGACAGCATGTGAAGGAGGTGTGGTGTCCATAGCTTCCATATTAGAGGTACTGCCTGCCTGATCTGAGAGCAGAGAGTGAAAGTGGGAGAGCCTCTTCCTAGATTCTAACTCCCCTGAATTTATAGCACTGGCTCTGCCTGGCTTTATGACATATCCATTGTACGTGTCACAGAGAAAGTGCGGGCGGGGCAGGGGGTGAGGCAGGGGTCACATGCAAGCCCAGCTGCTGGCTTAACCCCGGCCCCAAAGCAAAGGGCGGGGCCCCTTCTGGACTTTCTAGTGGCTGGGACTTCTGGCTGTGGGTGGCAGGTGTTTGGCACCAGATGGGCCACCATGTGGAGACTTTTGGGGACTGTGGAAGCCTCCTCCAGAGCTCACCCTGCCTGGACACTGGCTCTGCAGGCCCCTCAGCCCTGCATATGTATCGGCCAGGCCTTCCCCACCACGGGGCCCAGAGGCCAGAGCCTGCTCAGACCTGAGGGCAGGAGGCAGCCAGAGCTTACCAGGCTGTGGGCCACCTCGTCCGCAGACCTCCCCAGCTCCTCTGCGAGACCTGGAGACAGGATCGCCTTCTCCAGGGCTGCTCAGCTGCCAGAATCACCATGAGCCAGGTGGCCAAGGTTTTTGAGCAGGAGATGCAGAGCCCTGATCCGACTGGATGCTGCAGCCCACGATGTCCCTTCCTGGCAGATAGGTTCTTTCTTCACTTCTTTTTTGAAATTTGGTAAAAGAACATTTAAACCTTGGCCTGTCTTTCAGGGTATATAGATGGTAGTGGCTTAGCCGGGATTCGATCCAAGCCTGTGTGATTCCAGAGCTTGTGCTCTGGACTGTGGTGCCTGCTTATCGTATATGCTTCATGTGTTACTTGTTTTTCTTTTTTTCTTGTAGTCCTTATGGTACTTAGCCCTAAGTGCCATACCTGTAACGAACAGCTACACTGCCTTGTAAGAGGTCTTCTTTTGTTCAACGCATGAATTGGTCATCCACCACACTGTGTTTTAATCTCAGAAGATACAGGTCAGGGACCACCAGTTGTCAGCATGGCACCATTCCATATTTCTAATTGAGGCTTGAAGCCCGTATTTTCCCTTTGTCTAGTTTGAAGGATCCAGATATGTAAAGATGATATTCTAGATAAATCATGGGCTATCCTGAAAGAAATTCACCAGTGAATTGTTCCATATGGATTAGAAGCCAGCTTCTCTGGCCTTCCTGGAGTATATCCAGTAAGTCGTCTCATTCATGTCTAGAAAGCAAATATATCATTTATTGCAACTTCAGCGTGGAGCGATGTATTGGTATAAAGTACGATCAACACAATTTGGTCATTGTGAGTATGACAGCTGCGTCCACTCTTTACTACCCATATGTAACTCTAGGGATTCTTATGCCCAAGAGAGGAGACGTACTCTTGGCTGTCTAGAACAAGGGAAGCATGTGTTGTTATTCAGGAGCTGGAAGCTTCAGCATGACATGTAGGAATTGAACAATCCTGGTCTACACATCACTTGACCTTGCTTAAAACTTGTTTCTTTGGCTTGCTTCATTGGAGTGTTTTCTCCCTCCTGGGGCTGACATTGTCTGTTATGTATCACGCATGTGATATGTAGAAGTTTCAGAACCCAAAATCATATAGATCAGTAAAAATGTATATATATATATATAAACCAATTGAAACTCACACTGGGCATAATTCATATATTCCAAAATCAGTTTGACCCTCTGCTCATGAGATTCTTTTTATGGTATGTCCCAGCAACTCTGGGCTTCCATCCCCAATAAATTTTGGGGTTGGAGGACACAAAAGCTTTTGCTCAGACCTAAATTCTGTCTGAAAACAAGGGAAATATTATAAGCCCTTTGTAACCTCTCCAAGAGCAGAAATGATTTGCAGCTGTGGCATTGAACCATAATTCCTCGATCTCATTTGAAAAGAGTCCAGTTAGAAACAGTGTCTTGATTTTTGTTTCTTTTGTTTCTTCCCTGTTTTCTTGTCTTGCTTACCAACAATCCATTGTAACTCATGAGTTAGTATGGCAGCAGGCTGAGTGTTCCCTTGAGCTCATTAAATGAAGTGTTTTTCCTAAAATGACGTTTGTCTCCTTGTTTTCAGCCCCTCTTCTTTCCTCTGCCCTTTACTATAACCAGAGCTCAGCAAAAGCTGTGTGACTTTGTGCAGACCTTACTTAGGCTCAGCTTTTTTTTCTTCATTATTTTATTCATGGCTCCTCCATTTCATTGTTTGCCTTCTCGAAATGTGTTGAAATCTTTCTGTGGTTGATGACTTCCAGAATATCTTGGCTTTTATTGGTTGATTAATTTTGGTATTTCTACAGTTTTATTTAGATATGGGTTCAGGAGGAACAGAAAGTAAATATATTTCCTAGTCTGCCATCTTGAGCTGAAAATCCCTGTGGATTTTAGCATCCAATGTTCCCATGGGAAAACACCCAACCATGGCCTTAATAGATGTAACACTCAAGATTTCAGCTTTTGTTGAGCAATCACTAAGGATTTCATATGTGGTCATTTCTAATGGGGAAATAATAACTATCTCATGACGTTGATTTGAGGATTAAATTAGATAATGAACATGAAAATGCTTTCTAAGATTTAAAAATCAGTCAAAATGGTTTTTGTTATTATTTGATTTGTTGCTATTTCAACTTCACTTGACAGTTGTTTATGACCTTGCGTATGTGAGAAAATGTCCTCTGGGTTATTTTTCGGAAAGCCAGAATGTATTTTTCAATAGCTCAATGGAACTGGCATCATTTGTGAAGGTTAAGGGTGAAGAGGTAAATGTTTCCTGACACCTATCACTTTACAGTGTTTTCAGGAACTAACTGACTCATGTATTCCTCTTCCAAATTTGGTTGAGGACCTCCTACCAGCCACATGCTTTACGTCAGGTGTTGGAAAGCATTTTCTGGATTTGAAATATCTTAGGCTTTGTGGGCCATATACAGTTTCTGTAGCTTCTCCTCCTCTTTCCTCTTCAACAAGCTTTCTAAACGTGAGAACCATTATTAGCTCACAGTCCCACAGATCCAGGCTGAGAGCCTGATTTGATTCGTGGCCATTATTTGCCAATTCCTGCTCTGCGTCTTCACTGAGGAAGGGGACGATGTTTGAGTAATCATTTCTTTGAATCAACTGTTGGTCTTCTGGGGCTTGTCCTTGCTCTCCTACAGTCTCTAATCAGCGTGGCATCCAGAGACATCTTGTTAAAACATAAGTCAGATCATGTCACTCAAATTTCTTCAGTGGCTTCTTCACAGAAAATGCAAAGTCCTCAGAGTGCCTCCAGAGACCTAGAAATCTGGGCCTCTGTTTCCTCTCTGACTGTTTCGTTCTCCTCTCCAATTTGCTCGCTCTGTTTTCCACACGCTGACATCCTTTCTGCTCCTTGGAACTCCAAACCTACTCTTGCCTCATTGACTTTCTGCCACACGCCAGCCACAGAAAGAGGATTTCACCGCCCAGGGTCAGAAGGGAAGGGGTGAGGACCTGAAGTAGCACTGACGAATGGGGTCAGAAGCCCATGGGGTCAGAAGGTTGCAATGAGAAGCCTACTCACCGCAACAAAGAATAGAAGCCCGCTCACCGAAACTAGAGAAAGCTCGCATGCAGCAATGAAGACCCGATGCAGCCAAAAATAAATAAATAAACCATAAAGTATAGAATCTTAAAAAAGCAACAAAAAAATTGATAAAGAATATTACGAGAATAGAACCACAGGCCAGTTTCTCCTTTGAACATGCATGCAAAATGTGTAAAGAGAAGCACAAACTGTATCCATGGTATGTAAAACTATCATATATCAGAGTCAAAGTAGCTTTATTCTGGCAATGCAAGGTTGCTTTAATGTCCAAACATGAAACTGATCCCAGGAATGAATTAGAGTGGGGAAAGAAGTCATTTACAACTGAAATCTTGGGACTTCCCTGGTGGTCCAGTATTTAGAACATGACGCTTTCACTGCTGGGGCCCTGGGGTCCAATCCCAGGTCAGGGAACTAAGATCCTGCAAGACATGAGGCAGGGCCCCGAAAATAACAAAAATATAAAGAAAGACGTCTTACCCAGGAGAAGCACAAGATCGAATAAACATAACAGATAACACCTTATGAAAAGTAGGTGAAGATTATGGAATATTCTAAAATTTAAAACAAAAAGAAAGTTTTAAAGATTCAAAAGGATGTGACAAATATTGTACATAGGCAAAAATAAAATGAAATAAAATATACAAATGATGGGAACCCAAAATTCCAGATGCCCAAGTCCTGTCTCTGAAGAGTCTCATTCAATGGGTTCAGGATTTCCTCTATATTTAAAAACCTACAGGTGATTCTGGTACGATTCACAGACACAATGTAAAGCTTCTCTTTTACAGGAAAGAATAACAGATTATTTTGTTATCTTATAGTTATACTAACAGGTTGTACTATTGACGGATAAGTCTGCTGTCAAAATGCACCCCCACTAGGGGTAAAAAAAGGAACTAGTAGTCTCTACTGCTACTTGGTGGCAGCATGCATGTATTGCAAGGGCAATTATTGTAGCAATCCAAATTAGTGGAACATTTTAGAATTGGAAGACTACATACAGATCATCTCGTCAAGCTTCCAACTATTAAAGTTGTGAAAACTAAGGCCCATATAAATGAAATGATTTATCTCCAAAGAGCACTAGTGAAAGTATGAAATAAAAAATATCTCTGAACTTTTAATTTAGTGCTGTTTTTATTAATCTCAAGTATTAGCTTAAACTTGAGTGTGACAGATTTGGGATTGAATTCTTGCTCACGTTTACTGGTTGCGTGCCTTTTAGTAAGTTACTAAAACACTTTTCTTAAAAATAGACGTATTTATTTATTTATCTTTGGCTGCCTAGGCTCTTCGTTGCTGTGCGCGGGCTTTCTCTAGTTGCGGTGAGCGGGGGCTACTCTTTGTTGCAGTACGCGGGCTTCTCATTGTGGTGGCTTCTCGTTGTTGCTGAGCACGGGGTCTAGGTGCGTGGGCTTCAGTAGCTGTGGTTCACGGGCTCTAGCACGCAGGCTCAGTAGTTGTGGCACATGGTCTTAGTTGCTCCGTGGCATGTGGGATCTTCCCGGACCAGGGCTCAAACGTGTGTCCCGTGCACTGGCAGGTGGATCCTTAACCACCGCGCCAACAGGGAAGCCCTACTAATACACTTTTAACTTTGCTTTTCACGTATGTAAAATGGTGAGCCTTGACTGATATAGAATATGAGATAACCTAGCACTGTTCTTAACACATATATGTAGTTAAACTTTATTGGCTCTCATCCCACTTAAACAGCCTCTATCCCCTTAATAATGAATGTGTCTTTCAGCTAGCAGAGCACCCCAGAGCTGACCACATTCTGGCAAGAGATATAGGATTCTTTTTCTTACTGGGGGTTCTTTATACCTGATATTTGAAGTGCACTTAAACTTGAACAACTCTTGTTTATACTGTATTAATGGATTTGATGGATGAATTTTAGAAAGTAATATGCAGGAATTGAGCTGCCTTACTCTCAAGAAATATAATTTGATAGTGGTGGCTAGAACGATAAACAGTGTTTTGACAGGGAGTCCATATTGGATGTGAACTTCTGTACTCCCATTCGTCTATTAAGAATAAAGAGAATCCTTTCAAAATGTGTTTTAAAGGGCAGTTATTTCTTTCTGCCTCATTTAAGTTACCTGCAAGAAAAAGACAATCTCCTGCATCCTTGTTTAATAGGCTTTTAATATAAAGCAGATAATTTTTTGCAACATTTCCCAAACTTTTCATTATCCAATTGGCTGAGGCTTCTCAACGATTATCATTTCACAACAATATCTCCATCTTCAGCTTCTTTCAATGAATTGGCCTAATAGATGTGCCATTAAAACAGAGCTTCACTCTCAACGTAGTTTTAATTTTGTATTCAAAGAGTATGAAGGATTCAGCCATAACAGTGAGTGGATTTCTGATACATGCTACATGATGGATGCAACTAAGTGAAAGGAGTCAGGCATGAAAGGCTACATATTGTATGGTTCCATTTATATGAAACGTCCAGCAGTGGCAAATCCATACACACAGAAAAGATTCTACATTAGTGGTTGCCAGGGGTTTGGAAGAGAGGGAAATAGGGAATGACTCCTTAAAATGGGTGTAGGTTTCCTCTTGGTTGATGAAAATATTTTGCAGCTAGGCAGTGGTGCTAGTTGCACAACATTGTGACAGTAGTAAATTCCACTGAATGGTACAGTGAATTGTAAAATGATCCAAATGGTGAATTTTGTGTTATGTTCCTTTTACTGCACTAAAAAGGAGAAAGAATTTGGGAAAGACTTAGAGTTTGGGAAACTAAGGTGAACTGGTCAAGAAAAAGACAGCTCTATTGTTCAGTTTTCTCTCAGCTCTCCCAGTGCATTAATCCTCAGCAAAAAGTAGCCTGAACTTGTAGATGATAGTCATTCAACACAGTCCAGGGAAAAGTATATAAAATAAAACCCAACTCTTCTTCTTTAGCACATGTAGGAAAGGTTAACTTGCTGCTCAGCCACGTGGACATTCATGAAGACGTTTCACTTTAGGTGTCCTCCACTTCAGTACTTTACTCACTTGAGCTCATTCACACATGTAGGCAACAGCATTCCTTAATTCGATGGAATCTGCAGCACTGGTTGTGATCGGTCGCATGGAAAGAAAAGGAAAGGTGGCGCGGAAGCCAAGGGAAGAGATTTTCAAGACAGAGACGTTGTTTAAGATCTGACTCGGCTTGGCGGTCACAAAGATAAGGATTGAGAAGTAGTGCCCTGGACTTGTCAACGGAGAAATCATTGGGGGCTTCAAGGAGATCAGTTTCACGAGAGTAGTGGGACAGAAACCAGACTGCAGTGTGGATGGGAGGGGAGAAATGGGGGGCAAGTCAAGAAATTGATGGCAAAGGGAAGGAAGGGAGGGGTGGATAGGAGGACAGGAGAATGGAATGGAGGAGAGCATTTCCTTGTGGCTCTTTAATATGGCTGGGAGGGGCCAACAGAGAAGGAGAGCATGAAGATGTAGGAAGAGGGGGTGGCATCCCGAGCCCAAGGAGGACTGGCCCCTGTCTTCAGCTCCCACCAGCTGGATGTTCCCTCCTTCTAGCTTTCCACGTAGGCTGTGGAAGTTGCCCCTTGCCTCCTTGGATCAGCCGCCCTTGATTCGTTCGTCCTTTTCTTATTTCTCAGCACATCTGGGTCATACGTTATGTGAAGACAAACAAATCACCACTGATGCTTAATTTTCTTGAAAAATCCCCAGGCAGGTACCATTTTGGAGACCTACATATTGTGCCTCAGCAAGCCAAAGTAGCCCATATTTCCTCTCTCATTGGGAGAGATTGCTGTTTCTTGGAGAACCTGATGAAGAGGGTGACTCGCACTTAGGAATAACGTTGCTTGAAAAGTGCAAAAGGTGAGGTAGTTTGGCTCTGAGGGGCCTCTGAGGCCTGAGACTTCCTGAGAGATGGCAGACTCACAGCTCCCATTTCCCTCTGACCCTGGGCTATGAGCTCATCAAATGAGATGGTAAATAAAGTCACTGACATGGTTTAAAGGATAATTTAGTTCTCTCTTGTTCACTCAGAGCAAATTGAATGGAATTTGCATACAACATATGGATGAAATATCCATACGATGGGGCTTGACCATATCCTCATGGTTCCCCTTCCCTTTTCTACATCTGGCCCCTTTAGCTCTGCAGACTTAACCCCACACCATCAGTCCACCCAGTCGGTCCACTGAACGTCTCTTCCTCCTTCGCATCTGGTCGTTGTCGTCACCTTGTTCTCCACTACCGCCTCCTGCGGTAGCTGTTAGGTCCAGAGAGGTTGGTTCACTGTGAGCAAGTAACTGTCAACTCCATGGACAGGTGGAAGTGACTTGGCAGCCGGGATGCGCCCATCCTGAGTTCATTATACCCATGAGGGTCAAGGAGGATGGGGATGCAGCTGGTCTGCATAGCCCCGGCAGTTCTGAGACACATGCTTCTGGATCCACACGTTGCTCCATACCCAGCCTTGCCTTTCTTTGTTCTCTCTCTTGACTCCATCCAGGTTTCTGCTCTCCTTGTCCCTTTGGCGAGGGAGGCCATTACCAGCACAGGTGTAGTCCCCAAAGCTTCCTACTTCCAAGCGTTATGTAGGCTTGTATATCCACTTGCTTGGGTTGCCCTGGCATTCGTGCCAACAAGTTGAGTGGTTTATGCCCTAGGCTCTCTTTACTGGCAAGAATGTGCCTAGAGCAACGCGCGGCCGGTCCACGCTTCACGCGCGCCTGGAGGAGTGGGTGACCCTTGGCTTCCCGGGGCACAGGCGCCCCTTCTCCCGGGATCCCTACGGACCGAGCGTCCCAGCCCGCGCCTGCTCTCTGCGCTCCGCGTTGACCGAGATTAGTGTTTTGACTAGTGAGTACGAAGAAACGAGAAAGAGGCTAGGAAATTGACAGATACAGACTTTAAAGTTTTGTAGGAGAAGGCGGAAGATGGCAGAAGAGTAAGACGCGGGGATCACCTTCCTCCCCACAGATACACCAGAAATACATATACACGTGGAACAACTCCTACAGAACACCTACTGAAGGCTGGCAGAAGACCTCAGACCTCCCAAAAGGCAAGAAACTCCCCACGTACATGGGTAGGGCAAAAGAAAAAACAGAGACAAAAGAATAGGGACGGCACCTGCACCAGTGGGAGGGAGCTGTGAAGGAGGAAAAGTTTCCACACACTAGGAAGCCCCTTCACGGGCGGAGACTGCGGGAGGCGGAGGGGGGAGCTTCGAAGCTGCGGAGGACTGCACAGCAACGGGTGCGGAGGGCAAAGCGGGGAGATTCCCGCACAGAGGATCGGTGCCGACCAGCACTCACCAGCCCGAGAGGCTTGTCTGCTCACCCGCCGGGGCAGGCGGGGCTGCGAGCTGAGGCCGGACCGCAGGGAGAGGACTGGGGTTGGCGGCTTGAACATAGCCTGAAGGGGTTAGTGCACCACAGCTAGCCGGGAGGGAGTCCGGGGAAAAAGCCTGCACCTGCCGAAGAGGCAGGAGACTTTTCCTTCCCTCTTTGTTTCCTGGGGCGTGAGGAGAGGGGTTTAAGAACGCTGCTTAAAGGAACTCCAGAGACGGGCGCAAGCCGCGGCTAAAAGCGCGGACTCCAGAGGCGGGCGGAAGACGTTAAGGCTGCTGCTGCCGCCACCGAGGGGCCTGTGTGCGAGCACAGGTCACTCTCCACACCCCTCTTCCGCGGAGCCTGTGCAGCCCGCCACTGCCAGGTTCCCGGGATCCAGGGACAACTTCCCCGGGACAGCGCACAGCGCGCCTCAGGCTGGTGCAAAGTCACGCCGGCCTTTGCCACCGCAGGCCCGCCCCGCACTCTGTGCCCCTCCGTCCCCGCCGGCCTGAGTGCGCCAGAGCCCCCAATCAGCGGCTCTTTTAACCCCATCCTGTCTGAGCAAAAAACAGACGCCCTCCAGCGATCTACACGCAGTGGCAGGGCCAAATCCAAAGCTTAGCCCTGGGAGCTGTGAGAACAAAGAAGAGAAAGGGAAATCTCTCCCAGCAGCCTCAGAAGCAACGGATTAAAGCTCCACAATCAACTTGATGTACCCTGCATCTATGGAATACCTGAATAGACAACGAATCATCCCAAATTAAGGAAGTGGACTTTAGGAGCAAGATCTATGATTTTTTCCCCTTTCCTCTTTTTGTGAATGTGTGTGTGTATGCTTCTGTGTGAGACCTTGTCTGTATAGTCTTGCTTCCACCATTTGTCCTAGGGTTCTATCCGTCCATGTTTTTTTTTAATTTTTTTCTTAATAATTAATTTTAATAACAATATTATACTTTACCTTCGTTCTTTCTTTCTTTCTTTCCGTCCTTCCTTCCCTCCTTTAGACAACGAATCATCCCAAATTGAGGAGGTGGTCTCTGACAGCAAGATTTAGGATTTTTCCCCATTTACCTCTTTTAGTGAGGGTGTATGTGTATGCTTCTGTGTAAGATTTTGTCTGTATAGCTTTGCTGCCAACATTTGTCCTAAGGTTCTTTCCGTCCCTTTTTTTTTTCTAAATAAGAATTTTTTAATTCAATAACTTTATTATACTTTATTTTATTTTTACTGTATCTTCTTTCTTTCTGTCTTTTTTCCTTCTTTCCCTCCTTCCTTCCTTCCTCCCTCCCTCCCTCCCTCCTTTCTTTCCTTCTTGCCTTCTTTCCTTCTTTGCTTCTTTCTTTCTTTCTTCCTTCCTTCCTACCCTCCTTTCCTTCTTTCTTTCCTCATACTTCTACTAATTCCCTCTACTTTTTCTCCCTTTTATCCTGAGCCATGTGGATGAAAAGCTTTTGGTGCTCCAGCCAGGAGGCAGGGCTCTGCCTCTGAGGTAGGAGAGCCAACTTCAGGACACTGATCAACAAGAGACCTCCCAGTTCCACATAATATCAAACGGCGAAAATCTCCCAGAGACCTCCATCTTAACAACAGCACCCAGCTTCACTCAACGACCAGCAAGCCACAGTGCTGGAAAACCTATGCCAAACAACTAGCAAAACAGGAACACAACCTCACCCATTAGCAGAGAGGCTGCCTAAAATCATAATAAGGCCACAGACACCCCCAAACACACCACCAGACGTGAACCTGCCCACTAGAGAGACAAGATCCAGCCTCATCCACCACAACACAGGCACTAGTCCCCTCCACCAGGAAGCCTACACAACCCACTGAACCAACCTTAGCCACTGGAGACAGACATCAAAAACAGGAGGAACTACAAACCTGCAGCCTGCAAAAAGGAGACCCCAAACACAGTAAGATAAGCAAAATGAGAAGACAGAAAAACACACAGCAGATAAAGGAGCAAGATAAAAATGCACCAGACCTAACAAATGAAGAGGAAATAGGCAGTCTACCTGAAAGAGAATTCAGAATAATGATAGTAAGGTTGATCCGAAATCTTGGAGATAGAATGGACAATAGATTGGACAAAATGCAAGAATCAGTTAACAAGGACCTAGAAGAACTAAAGATGAAGCAAGCAACGATGAACAACACAATAAATGAAATTAAAAGTACTCTAGATGGGATCAATAGCAGAATAACTGAGGCAGAAGAACGGATAAGTGACCTGGAAGATAAAATAGTGGAAATAACTACTGCAGAGCAGAATAAAGAAAAAAGAATGAAAAGAACTGAGGACAGTCTCAGAGACCTCTGGGACAACATTAAACGCACCAACATTCGAATTATAGGGGTTCCAGAAGAAGAAGAGAAAAAGAAAGGGACTGAGAAAATATTTGAAGAGATTATAGTTGAAAACTTCCCTAACATGGGAAAGGAAATAGTTAATCAAGTCCAGGAAGCACAGAGAGTCCCATACAAGATAAATACAAGGAGAAATACGCCAAGACACATATTAATCAAACTGTCAAAAATTAAATACAAAGAAAGCATATTAAAAGCAGCAAGGGAAAAACAACAAATAACACATAAGGGAATCCCCATAAGGTTAACAGCTGATCTCTCAGCAGAAACCCTACAAGCCAGAAGGGAGTGGCAGGACATACTGAAAATGATGAAGGAGAAAAACATGCAGCCAAGACTACTCTACCCAGCAAGGATCTCATTCAGATTTGATGGAGAAATTAAAACCTTTACAGACAAGCAAAAGCTGAGAGAGTTCAGCACCACCAAACCAGCTTTACAACAAATGCTAAAGGATCTTTTCTAGGCAAGAAACACAAGAGAAGGAAAAGACCTATAATAACGAACCCAAAACAATTTAGAAAATGGGAATAGGAACATACATATCGATAATTACCTTAAATGTAAATGGACTAAATGCTCCCACCAAAAGACACAGATTAGCTGAATGGATACAAAAACAAGACCCTTACATATGCTGTCTACAAGAGACCCACTTCAGACCTAGAGACACATACAGACTGAAAGTAAGGGGATGGAAAAAGATATTCCATGCAAATGGAAGCCAAAAGAAAGCTGGAGTAGCAATTCTCATATCAGACAAAATAGACTTTAAAATAAGGACTATTAAAAGAGACAAAGAAGGACACTACATAATGATCAAGGGATCGATCCAAGAAGAAGATATAACAATTGTAAATATTTATGCACCCAACATAGGAGCACCTCAATACATAAGGCAAATACTAACAGCCATAAAAGGGGAAATCGACAGTAACACATTCATAGTAGGGGACTTAAACACCCCACTTTCACCCATGGACAGATCATCCAAAATGAAAATAAATAAGGAAACACAAGCTTTAAATGATACATTAAACAAGATGGACTTAATTGATATTTATAGGACACTCCATCCAGAAACAACAGAATACACATTTTTCTCAAGTGCTCATGGAACATTCTCCAGGATAGATCATATCTTAGGTCACAAATCAAGCCTTGGTAAATTTAAGAAAATTGAAATTGTATCAAGTATCTTTTCTGACCACAATGCCATGAGACTAGATATCAATTACAGGAAAAGATCTGTAAAAAATACAAACACATGGAGGCTAAACAATACACTACTTAATAATGAAGATATCACTGAAGAAATCAAAGAGGAAATCAAAAAATACCTAGAAACAAATGACAATGGAGACACAACGACCCAAAACCTGTGGGATGCAGCAAAAGCAGTTCTAAGGGGGAAGTTTATAGCAATACAAGCCCACCTTAAGAAGCAGGAAACATCTCGAATAAACAACCTAACCTTGCACCTCAAGCAATTAGAGAAAGAAGAACAAAAAAACCCCAAAGCTAGCAGAAGGAAAGAAATCATAAAAATCAGATCAGAAATAAATGAAAAAGAAATGAAGGAAACAATAGCAAAAATCAATAAAACTAAAAGCTGGTTCTTTGAGAAGATAAACAAAATAGATAAACCACTAGCCAGACTCATCAAGAAAAAAAGGGAGAAGACTCAAATCAATAGAATTAGAAATGAAAAAGGAGAGGTAACAACTGACACTGCAGAGATAAAAGAGATCATGAGAGATTACTACAAGCAACTCTATGCCAATAAAATGGACAATCTGGAAGAAATGGACAAATTCTTAGAAATGCACAACCTGCCAAGACTGAATCAGGAAGAAATAGAAAATATGAACAGACCAATCACAAGCACTGAAATTGAAACTGTGATTAAAAACCTTCCAACAAAGAAAAGCCCAGGACCAGATGGCTTTACAGGCGAATTCTATCAAACATTTAGAGAAGAGCTAACACCTATCCTTCTCAAACTCTTCCAAAATATAGCAGAGGGAGGACCACTCCCAAACTCCTTCTACGAGGCCACCATCACCTTGATACCAAAACCAGACAAGGATGTCACAAAGAAAGAAAACTACAGGCCAATATCACTGATGAACATAGATGCAAAAATCCTCAACAAAATACTAGCAAACAGAATCCAACAGCACATTAAAAGGATCATACACCATGATCAAGTGGGGTTTATTCCAGGAATGCAAGGATTCTTCAATATACGCAAATCTATCAATGTGATAAACCATATTAACAAATTGAAGGAGAAAAACCATATGATCATCTCAATAGATGCAGAGAAAGCTTTTGACAAAATTCAACACCCATTTATGATAAAAACCCTGCAGAAAGTAGGCATAGAGGGAACTTTCCTCAACATAATAAAGGCCATATATGACAAGCCCACAGCAAACATCATCCTCAATGGTGAAAAACTGAAAGCATTTCCACTAAGATCAGGAACAAGACAAGGTTGCCCACTCTCACCACTATTATTCAACATTGTTTTGGAAGTTTTAGCCACAGCAATCAGAGAAGAAAAGGAAATAAAAGGAATCCAAATCGGAAAAGAAGAAGTAAAGCTGTCACTGTTTGCAGATGACATGATCCTATACATAGAGAACCCTAAAGATGCTACCAGAAAACTACTAGAGCTAATCAATGAATTTGGTAAAGTGGCAGGATACAAAATTAATGCACAGAAATCTCTGGCATTCCTATATACTAATGATGAAAAATCTGAAAGTGAAATCAAGAAAACACTCCCATTTACCATTGCAACAAAAAGAATAAAATATCTAGGAATAAACCTACCTAAGGAGACAAAAGACCTGTATGCAGAAAATTATAAGACACTGATGAAAGAAATTAAAGATGATACAAATAGATGGAGAGATATACCATGTTCTTGGATTGGAAGAATCAACATTGTGAAAATGACTCTACTACCCAAAGCAATCTATAGATTCAATGCAATCCCTATCAAACTACCACTGGCATTTTTCACAGAACTAGAACAAAAAATTTCACAATTTGTATGGAAACACAAAAGACCCCGAATAGCCAAAGCAATCTTGAGAACGAAAGAAGGAACTGGAGGAATCAGGCTCCCTGACTTCAGACTATACTACAAAGCTACAGTTATCAAGACGGTATGGTACTGGCACAAAAACAGAAAGATAGATCAATGGAACAGGATAGAAAGCCCAGAGATAAACCCATGCACATATGGACACCTTATCTTTGATAAAGGTGGCAGTAATGTACAATGGAGAAAGGACAGCCTCTTCAATAAGTGGTGCTGGGAAAACTGGACAGGTACATGTAAAAGTATGAGATTAGATCACTCCCTAACACCATACACAAAAATAAGCTCAAAATGGATTAAAGACCTAAATGTAAGGCCAGAAACTATCAAACTCTTAGAGGAAAACATAGGCAGAACACTGTATGACATAAATCACAGCAAGATCCTTTCTGACCCACCTCCTAGAGTAATGGAAATAAAAGCAAAAATAAACAAATGGGACCTAATGAAACTTCAAAGCTTTTGCACAGCAAAGGAAACCATAAACAAGACCAAAAGACAACCCTCAGAATGGGAGAAAATATTTGCAAATGAAGCAACCGACAAAGGATTAATCTCCAAAATTTACAAGCAGCTCATGCAGCTCAATAACAAGAAAACAAACAACCCAATCCAAAAATGGGCAGAAGACCTAAATAGACATTTCTCCAAAGAAGATATACAGACTGCCAACAAACACATGAAAGAATGCTCAACATCATTAATCATTAGAGAAATGCAAATCAAAACTACAATGAGATATCATCTCACACCAGTCAGAATGGCCATCATCAAAAAATCTAGAAACAATAAATGCTGGAGAGGGTGTGGAGAAAAGGAAACACTCTTGCACTGCTGGTGGGAATGTGAATTGGTTCAGCCACTATGGAGAACAGTATGGAGGTTCCTTAAAAAACTACAAATAGAACTACCATATGACCCAGCAATCCCACTACTGGGCATATACCCTGAGAAAACCAAAATTCAAAAAGAGTCATGTACCAAAATGTTCATTGCAGCTCTATTTACAATAGCCCGGAGATGGAAACAACCTAAGTGCCCGTCATCAGATGAATGGATAAAGAAGATGTGGCACATATATATAATGGAATATTACTCAGCCATAAAAAGAAACGAAATTGAGCTATTTGTAATGAGGTGGATAGACCTAGAGTCTGTCATACAGAGTGAAGTAAGTCAGAAAGAAAAAGACAAATACCGTATGCTAACACATATATATGGAATTTAAGAAAAAAAATGTCATGAAGAACCTAGGGGTAAAGCAGGAATAAAGACGCAGACCTCCTAGAGAACGGACTTGAGGTTATGGGGAGGGGGAAGGGTGAGCTGTGACAGGGCGAGAGAGAGTCATGGGCATATACACACTAACAAACGTAGTAAGGTAGATAGCTAGTGGGAAGCAGCCACATGGCACAGGGATATTGGCTCGGTGCTTTGTGACAGCCTGGAGGGATGGGATAGGGAGGGTGGGAGGGAGGGAGATGCAACAGGGAAGACATATGGGAACATATGTTTATGTATGACTGATTCACTTTGTTATAAAGCAGAAACTAACACACCATTGTAAAGCAATTATACCCCAATAAAGATGTTAAAAAAAAAAAAAAAAAGAATGTGCCTAAAAATCTCCATCTCTGGTTTGGTGGCCCCTAAAAATTCCCAGTCAGTTTTGGTGAGGGGACACTTGGTGACAGTGTTGTCTTTCGAAATGAGTAGTTCCGTTACCGAAAATACTTTGCTCCCCATACATTATTTATAAGGTTTCCCTGTTTGTATGTGCAAACTATTTGTGTGTATATTTGGAGAAATACATTGTACAGGCCTCTTTTTTATTTCTTCCACACACCCTAGAGATGTCATAGAGGCAGTAAATATGTCCAACTTTTGGAGAAATTGGAACAATCAAGACTTACCTGTATGGAATGCTCTTAATGATGTCAATTCCCACGACAGTACCTTTCATCTGACACACTTAGGGACTGTTAACAGATTAAAGCAGTAGAAGAGGCGGATAGAGAGAATTTTCATTATCTTGTGCTCTGAAATCTTGGATTTTCATTGGTTTCAATGGGCCTGAAAATGTATTTTTCTTAGTAGGGACATAGAAGCCTCTAGCGGTATTCTTAATAAAGCAAGGTGAGTTATAAGCAATCATCTGATGGAGGGTAAATGTACCACAGTCCAGTTTAAGAAAAATACAATATAAAAGTCTTACCATGGAAGAAAATCTTTATATGATCTTTTGAAAAAAAAAGCTTCAAGAAACATAAAGACATGACACAATATTCAGTTTAAAGTCAGTGACTTGTAAGCAAGGCAAAGCAAAGACAGTCTGATTAAGGCTGTTGCATTGTTCTGGCATTTTTTTAGTTCTCACCCATTTCTGTGGCCTTTTAGGACCTAAGCTTCTAGGGCACAGAGAACTTCATCTTGACGTAGGGCTGAGCAAATGCACGGAGCATTTCTCAATAAGTAGACATTAAATTCTTAGTCCAGAAGGAGCCTTGAGATGCCCTCTCTTGACTCCTTGGTAGAACTGTTTTAACCATCCCCCGAAAACAGATTTTTTTCTTTAAATCTCAAAATTCAGAGATTCCACAATCAGAAGTTACTTCTCATATTGCCTTCTGGTCTGCTGTGGGCATCGGTGGAATGGTGTGAACTCTGCGTGGGGAGCCTGGCCTACCCTCCAGGCCCACGGTTTGGGCTGCGGTGGTGCCATGCTGTGCTCAGGGGCCTTCTTTTTTGGAAGTCTGGGCTCCAGTGGTGCTAGACCACTCTGACCCTCAGTCTCATTTGCAGGTTCTGGGGAGGATTAAATGAGCTCATGGGATATCCAGGTGACTGAGGCAGAGTCGGCTCGGGATGAATCTTTGCTTCGTTTTCATTAGCTGCGGAGAAGACGATGACAGCTTGGTGCCTCTCCAACTTTAATATGGGTATGCCTCTCTTGGGGATCTTGTTAAATGCAGGCTGGTATTCAGTAGTTCTGGGTGGGGCCTGGATTCTGTGCTTCTAACAAGCTCCTAGGTGAGGGTGACGCTGAGGGCAAGGGTTGGGCACCTGTGTTTCATCCTTTCCGGAAGAGCAGGATGTCTGCCCCACCCCCACCCCGAGAGGAGAAAACATCCGCAATGTGACTACTAGGAACCAGCTTCCCTCACATGCAAGGGTCCTGTACCACTGCTCCCAACCATTCTGTCTGAGGCGCAGCAAGCCAAAACACTGAAATGCTGAGGTTTGCAGCAAAGAGGAGGTTTATTCACAGGGCAGCCAAGCGAGGACGTGACGTGACAATAGGTCTCAAATCCGCCTCCCCAAAGGCAAGGGGCTTTGGGTATCTGTGGGATAAAGAATAAAGAAGCAGGGCAGTATGAGGCATGGGGAACATGAGGAAAGGTGATTGGAAAAACGTGTGCTCATCATTGTTCTGAGCTGGCGTAACTAGGCTACAGGCCTCAGCACATTCTCAGGCTGGAGTTTTCGGCCCTCTGATGGCAGGAGGTCAAAAGGCACTTGCCCAGGTGGAAGATCGGTGGTCCTCTCCACTCTAAACCAGCTCAGCCTAACCAGGCACAGCTGATTCCAAGTTCCTGGACGATCACGGGGCAAACATCTTATTGCTTATGCTACATGCTACTTGGAGGACGTGCAGGTGTTCAAGCTACCTTGATGAGTGAAGACCGGGATTTGACTAATCATGACACCTTGTTTCACCTCCAGGCGAGCAGAAGAGAGCTGTAGGCTGAGTCTGGCTCCTGGCACCTGGCTCCTGGCACCGTTTAAAAACGGGTTCTCCCACCCTCTGTGTGATATTAGGTAGATAGACTATTGAACCTTCCTGTGCCTGTTTCTCCACAAGCAGCATGGGGACACTCAGAGTCCCTCTCTTGGGGGCTGTTATGGGGCTTCAGTGAGATATAGATGCATGCACAGGCACACGGGAGACACCCAGTGTGTGTTCCCTTCGTGCTTATTTTTATTAGGACACCAGTATTGTTAGAAGATTTCTGGTTTGGACAACAAATTAGATAGGTGGTCATTGCTATAGTTTATGCGAGAGCAATTCACATTGCCATTTGCAAAAAAGTAGTTGGTTGTCCAGTGGGGATTATAAACATCCGTTTAACATGAGCTACTGAACAGATAGTTCACACAGTAAGTACTTTATTTAAAATCAATTCTCTTTGTTTTCTTAAGCAATTGTTAACCCCCAATTTCATGAGTACTACCAAGTAAGTCACTTGAAAATCATCTAGAGCAATCTATTTCACTTAGCAAGCCTAAAGCTATAGTTCAACCATTTTATTTACTGTTCTATGACAAAAATTACTCTAAACAGCTATTCCCTGGATAAGTAATCAGCTAAAGCTAGTTTGACTGACTAAGTCGATTTACTGAGTTAATAAGCCGGTTGTTTTAGAATAGGTCGAATGCATATTTCTCATCCATTCTGCATTAAACTGTTTCCCATTCGTACATGCCCACATTCCTACTTCTGTGCTGTAGGGCTTGGCTGAACTACACCTGCCTTCAGTGAAACTTTTCTCTCCTGCACAATTGGAGATAATTTTAGTCTCCTCGTGACTCCCACGGGGTTACCTCTGTTGTGACACTTGACTATTTGGTGGCATATTTTATTTGAAAAAGCCTTCCGTTACTCCGGGCACGTCAAACAGTAAATGCTTTCTCTTCGTAAACCTGCATGACAATTTTCTGAACTCTTCTGCTCTGGGCAAGATTCATCAGTACACCAGGCAAACATAGTGAAAGAGGAGACAGTACTTGTGTTGTATTCAATTGGGTCTTGATACCTAAGTGTGACTCTTAACCAAGGATTATGCAGTAGTTATTCAATTGGGTCTTGATACCTAAGTGTGACTCTTAACCAAGGATTATGCAGTAGTTAAGGACACAGATTCAAGTTGTTTAGGGTGTGTCCTAAAGTGTCAGTGGCAGAATTTAAGTCTCTACTCTGGAAATTGTAGACCTGAGACAAACTACTTCCCTAAAGGTCATTTCCTACATCTGAGAAAGATAATAGTATCTACCTTGTAGTAGACTGAATAATACCATTGCCCCCAAATGTCCACATTCTACTCTCCAGAACCTGTGAATGTCACCTTAAATGGCAGAAGACACTTTGCCAGTGGGATGAAAGTAATGGTTCTCAGATGGGAAGATTCTCCTGGACTACCTGGATGGGCCCAAATATAACCACTGGTGTTCTCATAAGAGAGAGGCAGAGGGAATTTGTACTCCAAAGAGAATGTGATGACGAAGTTGGGGTTGCATTGATGTGGCCAGAAGTGAAGGAATGCTGGCGAGGAAACAGATTCTCGCTTAGAGCCTCTAGAAGGAGGATGGATGGCCCTGTCGACTTCTGGTTTCAGCCCAGGGAAACTGGTTTTGGACCTCTGTCTTCCAGAACCATAAGAAAATAAGTGTGTTTTGTTAGAAGCAAGCACATTTGTAGTCATTTGTTACAGCAGCCATAGGGAACTAATGCCTACCTCATAGGAAGTATTTATCCAATTAAAATGTGTGACTGGAAACACACTTAGTGGCATGTGTGACACACACTAGTTATGCTACCGTAGGTCGTTCTTGGAAACTGAAGCCTTGGTTTTGAGAGATCATCAAAACCAGTACAATGGTTGCCATGTTTCTCCTTGTTCAGCCTGGTGACCAACCCGGTAGAGAGAGCTCCATCCTTTCCCACAGGACCCCACCTGTGGGTACGTAGAGGGAAGCGGTTATGTCTCCCTTAAGGCACCTTTTTCTTTTCCTTTCTACTTTTGTCTTCATTAATCTTCATCCAACTGACCTTTCTAAATTTTACAGAAAACAAAACCATTTCTCAATGGATTCAGATACTACCCCAAGTTAATATTCCAACCAAGTTCTTGTTCCTCCGGGTCTCATCACCAGAAATTTCTGAGCCTAAATCTACTCTAGTTTCTAGGATCACTCATTTTCTCATTTCTCCCTTCTCCTTTTAGTTCAGAGTCTTGTCAATTTAGTTCCTTCCCTAACCACAACTTATAGTACGGTGACACAGCAAAGTGATGAAAGTCTAGACGGTCTTGTTTCAATCCCAGGTTTGGCCACCTACTTACTGTGTGGCATTAGGAAAACTATTCAACGTCTCTGAGCCTCAGTTTCCCCCAAAAAAGTGAACATTATGAATACTCCCTACCTCTAGGGTTGCCATTATGAGGAATAAGTGAGTTAATATTTGGTAAGCCCTTAGAATAGTACTTGTTATAGTCTAAGCACTACAGTTGTGCTCGGTAATAATAATAAATGAAATTCCAAGCGTATAACTTACTCAGCTTTCTGTCATAACTTTGAAGTGTTGGTCTATCTGTTGGCTCACGTTGCAGGTAAATGAGTCGAGGCATGGGCTGAGGCATTGCTATCACTGGGTGGTGTGTTCCCAGAACTTGGAACAGCGGTGTGAAATGGGTAGTGGTTCTACTTGGAGACAGGGCAGACTGGAAAATGACAGCCTGGGAAGGAGGTGTGGTGTCCATAGCTTTGGTGTTAGAGGTGCTGCCTGCTGAAGCACCAGTGCCAGCCTAAGCCGTAAATGGGGTGCTAGGGTAAAGAGGAGCAGGATGGAAGATGACAGCCTGGGAAGGAGGTGTGGTGTCCATAGGTTCGGGGTCTGAGGTGCTGACTGCTGAGACACCGATGCCCACCAAAGGCGTAAATGGGTTGCTGGAGAAAACAGGAGCAGAATAGAAGATGACAGCGTGTGAAGGAGGTGTGGTGTCCATAGGTTCGGAGTCTGACGTGCTGACTGTGGAAGCACCGATAACCGCCATGGCCGTATTGAGGTGCTTGGGAAAACAGGAGCAGAATGAAAGATGACAGCGTGTGAAGGAGGTGTGGTGTCCATAGGTTCGGGGTCTGACGTGCTTCCTGCTGAAGCACCGATGCCCGCCAGGGCCGTAAATGGGGTCCTGGGGAAAACAGGAGCAGAATGGAAGAGGACAGCATGTGAAGGAGGTGTGGTGTCCATAGCTTCCATATTAGAGGTACTGCCTGCCTGATCTGAGAGCAGAGAGTGAAAGTGGGAGAGCCTCTTCCTAGATTCTAACTCCCCTGAATTTATAGCACTGGCTCTGCCTGGCTTTATGACATATCCATTGTACGTGTCACAGAGAAAGTGCGGGCGGGGCAGGGGGTGAGGCAGGGGTCACATGCAAGCCCAGCTGCTGGCTTAACCCCGGCCCCAAAGCAAAGGGCGGGGCCCCTTCTGGACTTTCTAGTGGCTGGGACTTCTGGCTGTGGGTGGCAGGTGTTTGGCACCAGGTGGGCCACCATGTGGAGACTTTTGGGGACTGTGGAAGCCTCCTCCAGAGCTCACCCTGCCTGGACACTGGCTCTGCAGGCCCCTCAGCCCTGCATATGTATCGGCCAGGCCTTCCCCACCACGGGGCCCAGAGGCCAGAGCCTGCTCAGACCTGAGGGCAGGAGGCAGCCAGAGCTTACCAGGCTGTGGGCCACCTCGTCCGGAGACCTCCCCAGCTCCTCTGCGAGACCTGGAGACAGGATCGCCTTCTCCAGGGCTGCTCAGCTGCCAGAATCACCATGAGCCAGGTGGCCAAGGTTTTTGAGCAGGAGATGCAGAGCCCTGATCCGACTGGATGCTGCAGCCCACGATGTCCCTTCCTGGCAGATAGGTTCTTTCTTCACTTCTGTTTTGAAATTTGGTAAAAGAACATTTAAACCTTGGCCTGTCTTTCAGGGTATATAGATGGTAGTGGCTTAGCCGGGATTCGATCCAAGCCTGTGTGATTCCAGAGCTTGTGCTCTGGACTGTGGTGCCTGCTTATCGTATATGCTTCATGTGTTACCTGTTTTTCTTTTTTTCTTGTAGTCCTTATGGTACTTAGCCCTAAGTGCCATACCTGTAACGAACAGCTACACTGCCCTGTAGGAGGTCTTCTTTTGTTCAACGCATGAATTGGTCATCCACCACACTGTGTTTTAATCTCAGAAGATACAGGTCAGGGACCACCAGTTGTCAGCATGGCACCATTCCATATTTCTAATTGAGGCTTGAAGCCCGTATTTTCCCTTTGTCTAGTTTGAAGGATCCAGATATGTAAAGATGATATTCTAGATAAATCATGGGCTATCCTGAAAGAAATTCACCAGTGAATTGTTCCATATGGATTAGAAGCCAGCTTCTCTGGCCTTCCTGGAGTATATCCAGTAAGTCGTCTCATTCATGTCTAGAAAGCAAATATATCATTTATTGCAACTTCAGCGTGGAGCGATGTATTGGTATAAAGTACGATCAACACAATTTGGTCATTGTGAGTATGACAGCTGCGTCCACTCTTTACTACCCATATGTAACTCTAGGGATTCTTATGCCCAAGAGAGGAGACGTACTCTTGGCTGTCTAGAACAAGGGAAGCATGTGTTGTTATTCAGGAGCTGGAAGCTTCAGCATGACATGTAGGAATTGAACAATCCTGGTCTACACATCACTTGACCTTGCTTAAAACTTGTTTCTTTGGCTTGCTTCATTGGAGTGTTTTCTCCCTCCTGGGGCTGACATTGTCTGTTATGTATCACGCATGTGATATGTAGAAGTTTCAGAACCCAAAATCATATAGATCAGTAAAAATGTATATATATATATATAAACCAATTGAAACACACACTGGGCATAATTCATATATTCCAAAATCAGTTTGACCCTCTGCTCATGAGATTCTTTTTATGGTATGTCCCAGCAACTCTGGGCTTCCATCCCCAATAAATTTTGGGGTTGGAGGACACAAAAGCTTTTGCTCAGACCTAAATTCTGTCTGAAAACAAGGGAAATATTATAAGCCCTTTGTAACCTCTCCAAGAGCAGAAATGATTTGCAGCTGTGGCATTGAACCATAATTCCTCGATCTCATTTGAAAAGAGTCCAGTTAGAAACAGTGTCTTGATTTTTGTTTCTTTTGTTTCTTCCCTGTTTTCTTGTCTTGCTTACCAACAATCCATTGTAACTCATGAGTTAGTATGGCAGCAGGCTGAGTGTTCCCTTGAGCTCATTAAATGAAGTGTTTTTCCTAAAATGACGTTTGTCTCCTTGTTTTCAGCCCCTCTTCTTTCCTCTGCCCTTTACTATAACCAGAGCTCAGCAAAAGCTGTGTGACTTTGTGCAGACCTTACTTAGGCTCAGCTTTTTTTTCTTCATTATTTTATTCATGGCTCCTCCATTTCATTGTTTGCCTTCTCGAAATGTGTTGAAATCTTTCTGTGGTTGATGACTTCCAGAATATCTTGGCTTTTATTGGTTGATTAATTTTGGTATTTCTACAGTTTTATTTAGATATGGGTTCAGGAGGAACAGAAAGTAAATATATTTCCTAGTCTGCCATCTTGAGCTGAAAATCCCTGTGGATTTTAGCATCCAATGTTCCCATGGGAAAACACCCAACCATGGCCTTAATAGATGTAACACTCAAGATTTCAGCTTTTGTTGAGCAATCACTAAGGATTTCATATGTGGTCACTTCTAATGGGGAAATAATAACTATCTCATGACGTTGATTTGAGGATTAAATTAGATAATGAACATGAAAATGCTTTGTAAGATTTAAAAATCAGTCAAAATGGTTTTTGTTATTATTTGATTTGTTGCTATTTCAACTTCACTTGACAGTTGTTTATGACCTTGCGTATGTGAGAAAATGTCCTCTGGGTTATTTTTCGGAAAGCCAGAATGTATTTTTCAATAGCTCAATGGAACTGGCATCATTTGTGAAGGTTAAGGGTGAAGAGGTAAATGTTTCCTGACACCTATCACTTTACAGTGTTTTCAGGAACTAACTGACTCATGTATTCCTCTTCCAAATTTGGTTGAGGACCTCCTACCAGCCACATGCTTTACGTCAGGTGTTGGAAAGCATTTTCTGGATTTGAAATATCTTAGGCTTTGTGGGCCATATACAGTTTCTGTAGCTTCTCCTCCTCTTTCCTCTTCAACAAGCTTTCTAAACGTGAGAACCATTATTAGCTCACAGTCCCACAGATCCAGGCTGAGAGCCTGATTTGATTCGTGGCCATTATTTGCCAATTCCTGCTCTGCGTCTTCACTGAGGAAGGGGACGATGTTTGAGTAATCATTTCTTTGAATCAACTGTTGGTCTTCTGGGGCTTGTCCTTGCTCTCCTACAGTCTCTAATCAGCGTGGCATCCAGAGACATCTTGTTAAAACATAAGTCAGATCATGTCACTCAAATTTCTTCAGTGGCTTCTTCACAGAAAATGCAAAGTCCTCAGAGTGCCTCCAGAGACCTAGAAATCTGGGCCTCTGTTTCCTCTCTGACTGTTTCGTTCTCCTCTCCAATTTGCTCGCTCTGTTTTCCACACGCTGACATCCTTTCTGCTCCTTGGAACTCCAAACCTACTCTTGCCTCATTGACTTTCTGCCACACGCCAGCCACAGAAAGAGGATTTCACCGCCCAGGGTCAGAAGGGAAGGGGTGAGGACCTGAAGTAGCACTGACGAATGGGGTCAGAAGCCCATGGGGTCAGAAGGTTGCAATGAGAAGCCTACTCACCGCAACAAAGAATAGAAGCCCGCTCACCGAAACTAGAGAAAGCTCGCATGCAGCAATGAAGACCCGATGCAGCCAAAAATAAATAAATAAACCATAAAGTATAGAATCTTAAAAAAGCAACAAAAAAATCGATAAAGAATATTACGAGAATAGAACCACAGGCCAGTTTCTCCTTTGAACATGCATGCAAAATGTGTAAAGAGAAGCACAAACTGTATCCATGGTATGTAAAACTATCATATATCAGAGTCAAAGTAGCTTTATTCTGGCAATGCAAGGTTGCTTTAATGTCCAAACATGAAACTGATCCCAGGAATGAATTAGAGTGGGGAAAGAAGTCATTTACAACTGAAATCTTGGGACTTCCCTGGTGGTCCAGTATTTAGAACATGACGCTTTCACTGCTGGGGCCCTGGGGTCCAATCCCAGGTCAGGGAACTAAGATCCTGCAAGACATGAGGCAGGGCCCCGAAAATAACAAAAATATAAAGAAAGACGTCTTACCCAGGAGAAGCACAAGATCGAATAAACATAACAGATAACACCTTATGAAAAGTAGGTGAAGATTATGGAATATTCTAAAATTTAAAACAAAAAGAAAGTTTTAAAGATTCAAAAGGATGTGACAAATATTGTACATAGGCAAAACTAAAATGAAATAAAATATACAAATGATGGGAACCCAAAATTCCAGATGCCCAAGTCCTGTCTCTGAAGAGTCTCATTCAATGGGTTCAGGATTTCCTCTATATTTAAAAACCTACAGGTGATTCTGGTACGATTCACAGACACAATGTAAAGCTTCTCTTTTACAGGAAAGAATAACAGATTATTTTGTTATCTTATAGTTATACTAACAGGTTGTACTATTGACGGATAAGTCTGCTGTCAAAATGCACCCCCACTAGGGGTAAAAAAAGGAACTAGTAGTCTCTACTGCTACTTGGTGGCAGCATGCATGTATTGCAAGGGCAATTATTGTAGCAATCCAAATTAGTGGAACATTTTAGAATTGGAAGACTACATACAGATCATCTAGTCAAGCTTCCAACTATTAAAGTTGTGAAAACTAAGGCCCATATAAATGAAATGATTTATCTCCAAAGAGCACTAGTGAAAGTATGAAATAAAAAATATCTCTGAACTTTTAATTTAGTGCTGTTTTTATTAATCTCAAGTATTAGCTTAAACTTGAGTGTGACAGATTTGGGATTGAATTCTTGCTCACGTTTACTGGTTGCGTGCCTTTTAGTAAGTTACTAAAACACTTTTCTTAAAAATAGACGTATTTATTTATTTATCTTTGGCTGCCTAGGCTCTTCGTTGCTGTGCGCGGGCTTTCTCTAGTTGCGGTGAGCGGGGGCTACTCTTTGTTGCAGTACGCGGGCTTCTCATTGTGGTGGCTTCTCGTTGTTGCTGAGCACGGGGTCTAGGTGCGTGGGCTTCAGTAGCTGTGGTTCACGGGCTCTAGCACGCAGGCTCAGTAGTTGTGGCACATGGTCTTAGTTGCTCCGTGGCATGTGGGATCTTCCCGGACCAGGGCTCAAACGTGTGTCCCGTGCACTGGCAGGTGGATCCTTAACCACCGCGCCAACAGGGAAGCCCTACTAATACACTTTTAACTTTGCTTTTCACGTATGTAAAATGGTGAGCCTTGACTGATATAGAATATGAGATAACCTAGCACTGTTCTTAACACATATATGTAGTTAAACTTTATTGGCTCTCATCCCACTTAAACAGCCTCTATCCCCTTAATAATGAATGTGTCTTTCAGCTAGCAGAGCACCCCAGAGCTGACCACATTCTGGCAAGAGATATAGGATTCTTTTTCTTACTGGGGGTTCTTTATACCTGATATTTGAAGTGCACTTAAACTTGAACAACTCTTGTTTATACTGTATTAATGGATTTGATGGATGAATTTTAGAAAGTAATATGCAGGAATTGAGCTGCCTTACTCTCAAGAAATATAATTTGATAGTGGTGGCTAGAACGATAAACAGTGTTTTGACAGGGAGTCCATATTGGATGTGAACTTCTGTACTCCCATTCGTCTATTAAGAATAAAGAGAATCCTTTCAAAATGTGTTTTAAAGGGCAGTTATTTCTTTCTGCCTCATTTAAGTTACCTGCAAGAAAAAGACAATCTCCTGCATCCTTGTTTAATAGGCTTTTAATATAAAGCAGATAATTTTTTGCAACATTTCCCAAACTTCTCGTTATCCAATTGGCTGAGGCTTCTCAACGATTATCATTTCACAACAATATCTCCATCTTCAGCTTCTTTCAATGAATTGGCCTAATAGATGTGCCATTAAAACAGAGCTTCACTCTCAACGTAGTTTTAATTTTGTATTCAAAGAGTATGAAGGATTCAGCCATAACAGTGAGTGGATTTCTGATACATGCTACATGATGGATGCAACTAAGTGAAAGGAGTCAGGCATGAAAGGCTACATATTGTATGGTTCCATTTATATGAAACGTCCAGCAGTGGCAAATCCATACACACAGAAAAGATTCTACATTAGTGGTTGCCAGGGGTTTGGAAGAGAGGGAAATAGGGAATGACTCCTTAAAATGGGTGTAGGTTTCCTCTTGGTTGATGAAAATATTTTGCAGCTAGGCAGTGGTGATAGTTGCACAACATTGTGACAGTAGTAAATTCCACTGAATGGTACAGTGAATTGTAAAATGATCAAAATGGTGAATTTTGTGTTATGTTCCTTTTACTGCACTAAAAAGGAGAAAGAATTTGGGAAAGACTTAGAGTTTGGGAAACTAAGGTGAACTGGTCAAGAAAAAGACAGCTCTATTGTTCAGTTTTCTCTCAGCTCTCCCAGTGCATTAATCCTCAGCAAAAAGTAGCCTGAACTTGTAGATGATAGTCATTCAACACAGTCCAGGGAAAAGTATATAAAATAAAACCCAACTCTTCTTCTTTAGCACATGTAGGAAAGGTTAACTTGCTGCTCAGCCACGTGGACATTCATGAAGACGTTTCACTTTAGGTGTCCTCCACTTCAGTACTTTACTCACTTGAGCTCATTCACACATGTAGGCAACAGCATTCCTTAATTCGATGGAATCTGCAGCACTGGTTGTGATCGGTCGCATGGAAAGAAAAGGAAAGGTGGCGCGGAAGCCAAGGGAAGAGATTTTCAAGACAGAGACGTTGTTTAAGATCTGACTCGGCTTGGCGGTCACAAAGATAAGGATTGAGAAGTAGTGCCCTGGACTTGTCAACGGAGAAATCATTGGGGGCTTCAAGGAGATCAGTTTCACGAGAGTAGGGGGGCAGAAACCAGACTGCAGTGTGGATGGGAGGGGAGAAATGGGGGGCAAGTCAAGAAATTGATGGCAAAGGGAAGGAAGGGAGGGGTGGATAGGAGGACAGGAGAATGGAATGGAGGAGAGCATTTCCTTGTGGCTCTTTAATATGGCTGGGAGGGGCCAACAGAGAAGGAGAGCATGAAGATGTAGGAAGAGGGGGTGGCATCCCGAGCCCAAGGAGGACTGGCCCCTGTCTTCAGCTCCCACCAGCTGGATGTTCCCTCCTTCTAGCTTTCCACGTAGGCTGTGGAAGTTGCCCCTTGCCTCCTTGGATCAGCCGCCCTTGATTCGTTCGTCCTTTTCTTATTTCTCAGCACATCTGGGTCATACGTTATGTGAAGACAAACAAATCACCACTGATGCTTAATTTTCTTGAAAAATCCCCAGGCAGGTACCATTTTGGAGACCTACATATTGTGCCTCAGCAAGCCAAAGTAGCCCATTTTTCCTCTCTCATTTGGAGAGATTGCTGTTTCATGGAGAATCTGATGAAGAGGGTGACTCACACTTAGGAATAACATTGCTTGAAAAGTGCAAAAGGTGAGGTAGTTTGGCTCTGAGGGGCCTCTGAGGCCTGAGACTTCCTGAGAGATGGCAGACTCACAGCTCCCATTTCCCTCTGACCCTGGGCTATGAGCTCATCAAATGAGATGGTAAATAAAGTCACTGACATGGTTTAAAGGATAATTTTGTTCTCTCTTGTTCACTCAGAGCAAATTGAATGGAATTTGCATACAACATATGGATGAAATATCCATACGATGGGGCTTGACCATATCCTCATGGTTCCCCTTCCCTTTTCTACATCTGGCCCCTTTAGCTCTGCAGACTTAACCCCACACCATCAGTCCACCCAGTCGGTCCGCTGAACGTCTCTTCCTCCTTCGCATCTGGTCGTTGTCGTCACCTTGTTCTCCACTACCGCCTCCTGCAGTAGCTGTTAGGTCCAGGGAGGTTGGTTCACTGTGAGCAAGTAACTGTCAACTCCATGGACAGGTGGAAGTGACTTGGCAGCCGGGATGCGCCCATCCTGAGTTCATTATACCCATGAGGGTCAAGGAGAATGGGGATGCAGCTGGTCTGCAGAGCCCTGGCAGTTCTGAGACACATGCTTCTGGATCCACACGTTGCTCCATACCCAGCCTTGCCTTTCTTTGTTCTCTCTCTTGACTCCATCCAGGTTTCTGCTCTCCTTGTCCCTTTGGCGAGGGAGGCCATTACCAGCACAGGTGTAGTCCCCAAAGCTTCCTACTTCCAAGCGTTATGTAGGCTTGTATATCCACTTGCTTGGGTTGCCCTGGCATTCGTGCCAACAAGTTGAGTGGTTTATGCCCTAGGCTCTCTTTACTGGCAAGAATGTGCCTAGAGCAACGCGCGGCCGGTCCACGCTTCACGCGCGCCTGGAGGAGTGGGTGACCCTTGGCTTCCCGGGGCACAGGCGCCCCTTCTCCCGGGATCCCTACGGACCGAGCGTCCCAGCCCGCGCCTGCTCTCTGCGCTCCGCGTTGACCGAGATTAGTGTTTTGACTAGTGAGTACGAAGAAACGAGAAAGAGGCTAGGAAATTGACAGATACAGACTTTAAAGTTTTGTAGGAGAAGGCGGAAGATGGCAGAAGAGTAAGACGCGGGGATCACCTTCCTCCCCACAGATACACCAGAAATACATATACACGTGGAACAACTCCTACAGAACACCTACTGAAGGCTGGCAGAAGACCTCAGACCTCCCAAAAGGCAAGAAACTCCCCACGTACATGGGTAGGGCAAAAGAAAAAACAGAGACAAAAGAATAGGGACGGCACCTGCACCAGTGGGAGGGAGCTGTGAAGGAGGAAAAGTTTCCACACACTAGGAAGCCCCTTCACGGGCGGAGACTGCGGGAGGCGGAGGGGGGAGCTTCGAAGCTGCGGAGGACTGCACAGCAACGGGTGCGGAGGGCAAAGCGGGGAGATTCCCGCACAGAGGATCGGTGCCGACCAGCACTCACCAGCCCGAGAGGCTTGTCTGCTCACCCGCCGGGGCAGGCGGGGCTGCGAGCTGAGGCCGGACCGCAGGGAGAGGACTGGGGTTGGCGGCTTGAACATAGCCTGAAGGGGTTAGTGCACCACAGCTAGCCGGGAAGGAGTCCGGGGAAAAAGCCTGCACCTGCCGAAGAGGCAGGAGACTTTTCCTTCCCTCTTTGTTTCCTGGGGCGTGAGGAGAGGGGTTTAAGAACGCTGCTTAAAGGAACTCCAGAGACGGGCGCAAGCCGCGGCTAAAAGCGCGGACCCCAGAGGCGGGCGGAAGACGTTAAGGCTGCTGCTGCCGCCACCGAGGGGCCTGTGTGCGAGCACAGGTCACTCTCCACACCCCTCTTCCGCGGAGCCTGTGCAGCCCGCCACTGCCAGGTTCCCGGGATCCAGGGACAACTTCCCCGGGACAGCGCACAGCGCGCCTCAGGCTGGTGCAAAGTCACGCCGGCCTTTGCCACCGCAGGCCCGCCCCGCACTCTGTGCCCCTCCGTCCCCGCCGGCCTGAGTGCGCCAGAGCCCCCAATCAGCGGCTCTTTTAACCCCATCCTGTCTGAGCAAAAAACAGACGCCCTCCAGCGATCTACACGCAGTGGCAGGGCCAAATCCAAAGCTTAGCCCTGGGAGCTGTGAGAACAAAGAAGAGAAAGGGAAATCTCTCCCAGCAGCCTCAGAAGCAACGGATTAAAGCTCCACAATCAACTTGATGTACCCTGCATCTATGGAATACCTGAATAGACAACCAATCATCCCAAATTAAGGAAGTGGACTTTAGGAGCAAGATCTATGATTTTTTCCCCTTTCCTCTTTTTGTGAATGTGTATGTGTATGCTTCTGTGTGAGACCTTGTCTGTATAGTCTTGCTTCCACCATTTGTCCTAGGGTTCTATCCGTCCATGTTTTTTTTTAATTTTTTTCTTAATAATTAATTTTAATAACAATATTATACTTTACCTTCGTTCTTTCTTTCTTTCTTTCCGTCCTTCCTTCCCTCCTTTAGACAACGAATCATCCCAAATTGAGGAGGTGCTCTCTGACAGCAAGATTTAGGATTTTTCCCCATTTACCTCTTTTAGTGAGGGTGTATGTGTATGCTTCTGTGTAAGATTTTGTCTGTATAGCTTTGCTGCCAACATTTGTCCTAAGGTTCTTTCCGTCCCTTTTTTTTTTTTCTAAATAAGAATTTTTTAATTCAATAACTTTATTATACTTTATTTTATTTTTACTGTATCTTCTTTCTTTCTGTCTTTTTTCCTTCTTTCCCTCCTTCCTTCCTTCCTCCCTCCCTCCCTCCCTCCTTTCTTTCCTTCTTGCCTTCTTTCCTTCTTTGCTTCTTTCTTTCTTTCTTCCTTCCTTCCTACCCTCCTTTCCTTCTTTCTTTCCTCATACTTCTACTAATTCCCTCTACTTTTTCTCCCTTTTATCCTGAGCCATGTGGATGAAAAGCTTTTGGTGCTCCAGCCAGGAGGCAGGACTCTGCCTCTGAGGTAGGAGAGCCAACTTCAGGACACTGATCAACAAGAGACCTCCCAGTTCCACATAATATCAAACGGCGAAAATCTCCCAGAGACCTCCATCTTAACAACAGCACCCAGCTTCACTCAACGACCAGCAAGCCACAGTGCTGGAAAACCTATGCCAAACAACTAGCAAAACAGGAACACAACCTCACCCATTAGCAGAGAGGCTGCCTAAAATCATAATAAGGCCACAGACACCCCCAAACACACCACCAGACGTGAACCTGCCCACTAGAGAGACAAGATCCAGCCTCATCCACCACAACACAGGCACTAGTCCCCTCCACCAGGAAGCCTACACAACCCACTGAACCAACCTTAGCCACTGGAGACAGACATCAAAAACAGGAGGAACTACGAACCTGCAGCCTGCAAAAAGGAGACCCCAAACACAGTAAGATAAGCAAAATGAGAAGACAGAAAAACACACAGCAGATAAAGGAGCAAGATAAAAATGCACCAGACCTAACAAATGAAGAGGAAATAGGCAGTCTACCTGAAAGAGAATTCAGAATAATGATAGTAAGGTTGATCCGAAATCTTGGAGATAGAATGGACAATAGATTGGACAAAATGCAAGAATCAGTTAACAAGGACCTAGAAGAACTAAAGATGAAGCAAGCAACGATGAACAACACAATAAATGAAATTAAAAGTACTCTAGATGGGATCAATAGCAGAATAACTGAGGCAGAAGAACGGATAAGTGACCTGGAAGATAAAATAGTGGAAATAACTACTGCAGAGCAGAATAAAGAAAAAAGAATGAAAAGAACTGAGGACAGTCTCAGAGACCTCTGGGACAACATTAAACGCACCAACATTCGAATTATAGGGGTTCCAGAAGAAGAAGAGAAAAAGAAAGGGACTGAGAAAATATTTGAAGAGATTATAGTTGAAAACTTCCCTAACATGGGAAAGGAAATAGTTAATCAAGTCCAGGAAGCACAGAGAGTCCCATACAAGATAAATACAAGGAGAAATACGCCAAGACACATATTAATCAAACTGTCAAAAATTAAATACAAAGAAAGCATATTAAAAGCAGCAAGGGAAAAACAACAAATAACACATAAGGGAATCCCCATAAGGTTAACAGCTGATCTCTCAGCAGAAACCCTACAAGCCAGAAGGGAGTGGCAGGACATACTGAAAGTGATGAAGGAGAAAAACATGCAGCCAAGACTACTCTACCCAGCAAGGATCTCATTCAGATTTGATGGAGAAATTAAAACCTTTACAGACAAGCAAAAGCTGAGAGAGTTCAGCACCACCAAACCAGCTTTACAACAAATGCTAAAGGATCTTTTCTAGGCAAGAAACACAAGAGAAGGAAAAGACCTATAATAACGAACCCAAAACAATTTAGAAAATGGGAATAGGAACATACATATCGATAATTACCTTAAATGTAAATGGACTAAATGCTCCCACCAAAAGACACAGATTAGCTGAATGGATACAAAAACAAGACCCTTACATATGCTGTCTACAAGAGACCCACTTCAGACCTAGAGACACATACAGACTGAAAGTAAGGGGATGGAAAAAGATATTCCATGCAAATGGAAGCCAAAAGAAAGCTGGAGTAGCAATTCTCATATCAGACAAAATAGACTTTAAAATAAGGACTATTAAAAGAGACAAAGAAGGACACTACATAATGATCAAGGGATCGATCCAAGAAGAAGATATAACAATTGTAAATATTTATGCACCCAACATAGGAGCACCTCAATACATAAGGCAAATACTAACAGCCATAAAAGGGGAAATCGACAGTAACACATTCATAGTAGGGGACTTAAACACCCCACTTTCACCCATGGACAGATCATCCAAAATGAAAATAAATAAGGAAACACAAGCTTTAAATGATACATTAAACAAGATGGACTTAATTGATATTTATAGGACACTCCATCCAGAAACAACAGAATACACATTTTTCTCAAGTGCTCATGGAACATTCTCCAGGATAGATCATATCTTAGGTCACAAATCAAGCCTTGGTAAATTTAAGAAAATTGAAATTGTATCAAGTATCTTTTCTGACCACAATGCCATGAGACTAGATATCAATTACAGGAAAAGATCTGTAAAAAATACAAACACATGGAGGCTAAACAATACACTACTTAATAATGAAGATATCACTGAAGAAATCAAAGAGGAAATCAAAAAATACCTAGAAACAAATGACAATGGAGACACAACGACCCAAAACCTGTGGGATGCAGCAAAAGCAGTTCTAAGGGGGAAGTTTATAGCAATACAAGCCCACCTTAAGAAGCAGGAAACATCTCGAATAAACAACCTAACC
Organism: Leucopleurus acutus; assembly: GCF_964270905.1. NCBI lineage: Eukaryota > Metazoa > Chordata > Mammalia > Artiodactyla > Delphinidae > Leucopleurus > Leucopleurus acutus. The sequence continues at coordinate 54,117 of NW_028139015.1, forward strand.
TTGCACCTCAAGCAATTAGAGAAAGAAGAACAAAAAAACCCCAAAGCTAGCAGAAGGAAAGAAATCATAAAAATCAGATCAGAAATAAATGAAAAAGAAATGAAGGAAACAATAGCAAAAATCAATAAAACTAAAAGCTGGTTCTTTGAGAAGATAAACAAAATAGATAAACCACTAGCCAGACTCATCAAGAAAAAAAGGGAGAAGACTCAAATCAATAGAATTAGAAATGAAAAAGGAGAGGTAACAACTGACACTGCAGAGATAAAAGAGATCATGAGAGATTACTACAAGCAACTCTATGCCAATAAAATGGACAATCTGGAAGAAATGGACAAATTCTTAGAAATGCACAACCTGCCAAGACTGAATCAGGAAGAAATAGAAAATATGAACAGACCAATCACAAGCACTGAAATTGAAACTGTGATTAAAAACCTTCCAACAAAGAAAAGCCCAGGACCAGATGGCTTTACAGGCGAATTCTATCAAACATTTAGAGAAGAGCTAACACCTATCCTTCTCAAACTCTTCCAAAATATAGCAGAGGGAGGACCACTCCCAAACTCCTTCTACGAGGCCACCATCACCTTGATACCAAAACCAGACAAGGATGTCACAAAGAAAGAAAACTACAGGCCAATATCACTGATGAACATAGATGCAAAAATCCTCAACAAAATACTAGCAAACAGAATCCAACAGCACATTAAAAGTATCATATACCATGATCAAGTGGGGTTTATTCCAGGAATGCAAGGATTCTTCAATATACGCAAATCTATCAATGTGATAAACCATATTAACAAATTGAAGGAGAAAAACCATATGATCATCTCAATAGATGCAGAGAAAGCTTTTGACAAAATTCAACACCCATTTATGATAAAAACCCTGCAGAAAGTAGGCATAGAGGGAACTTTCCTCAACATAATAAAGGCCATATATGACAAGCCCACAGCAAACATCATCCTCAATGGTGAAAAACTGAAAGCATTTCCACTAAGATCAGGAACAAGACAAGGTTGCCCACTCTCACCACTATTATTCAACATTGTTTTGGAAGTTTTAGCCACAGCAATCAGAGAAGAAAAGGAAATAAAAGGAATCCAAATCGGAAAAGAAGAAGTAAAGCTGTCACTGTTTGCAGATGACATGATCCTATACATAGAGAACCCTAAAGATGCTACCAGAAAACTACTAGAGCTAATCAATGAATTTGGTAAAGTGGCAGGATACAAAATTAATGCACAGAAATCTCTGGCATTCCTATATACTAATGATGAAAAATCTGAAAGTGAAATCAAGAAAACACTCCCATTTACCATTGCAACAAAAAGAATAAAATATCTAGGAATAAACCTACCTAAGGAGACAAAAGACCTGTATGCAGAAAATTATAAGACACTGATGAAAGAAATTAAAGATGATACAAATAGATGGAGAGATATACCATGTTCTTGGATTGGAAGAATCAACATTGTGAAAATGACTCTACTACCCAAAGCAATCTATAGATTCAATGCAATCCCTATCAAACTACCACTGGCATTTTTCACAGAACTAGAACAAAAAATTTCACAATTTGTATGGAAACACAAAAGACCCCGAATAGCCAAAGCAATCTTGAGAACGAAAGAAGGAACTGGAGGAATCAGGCTCCCTGACTTCAGACTATACTACAAAGCTACAGTTATCAAGACGGTATGGTACTGGCACAAAAACAGAAAGATAGATCAATGGAACAGGATAGAAAGCCCAGAGATAAACCCATGCACATATGGACACCTTATCTTTGATAAAGGTGGCAGTAATGTACAATGGAGAAAGGACAGCCTCTTCAATAAGTGGTGCTGGGAAAACTGGACAGGTACATGTAAAAGTATGAGATTAGATCACTCCCTAACACCATACACAAAAATAAGCTCAAAATGGATTAAAGACCTAAATGTAAGGCCAGAAACTATCAAACTCTTAGAGGAAAACATAGGCAGAACACTGTATGACATAAATCACAGCAAGATCCTTTCTGACCCACCTCCTAGAGTAATGGAAATAAAAGCAAAAATAAACAAATGGGACCTAATGAAACTTCAAAGCTTTTGCACAGCAAAGGAAACCATAAACAAGACCAAAAGACAACCCTCAGAATGGGAGAAAATATTTGCAAATGAAGCAACCGACAAAGGATTAATCTCCAAAATTTACAAGCAGCTCATGCAGCTCAATAACAAGAAAACAAACAACCCAATCCAAAAATGGGCAGAAGACCTAAATAGACATTTCTCCAAAGAAGATATACAGACTGCCAACAAACACATGAAAGAATGCTCAACATCATTAATCATTAGAGAAATGCAAATCAAAACTACAATGAGATATCATCTCACACCAGTCAGAATGGCCATCATCAAAAAATCTAGAAACAATAAATGCTGGAGAGGGTGTGGAGAAAAGGAAACACTCTTGCACTGCTGGTGGGAATGTGAATTGGTTCAGCCACTATGGAGAACAGTATGGAGGTTCCTTAAAAAACTACAAATAGAACTACCATATGACCCAGCAATCCCACTACTGGGCATATACCCTGAGAAAACCAAAATTCAAAAAGAGTCATGTACCAAAATGTTCATTGCAGCTCTATTTACAATAGCCCGGAGATGGAAACAACCTAAGTGCCCGTCATCAGATGAATGGATAAAGAAGATGTGGCACATATATATAATGGAATATTACTCAGCCATAAAAAGAAACGAAATTGAGCTATTTGTAATGAGGTGGATAGACCTAGAGTCTGTCATACAGAGTGAAGTAAGTCAGAAAGAAAAAGACAAATACCGTATGCTAACACATATATATGGAATTTAAGAAAAAAAATGTCATGAAGAACCTAGGGGTAAAGCAGGAATAAAGACGCAGACCTCCTAGAGAACGGACTTGAGGTTATGGGGAGGGGGAAGGGTGAGCTGTGACAGGGCGAGAGAGAGTCATGGGCATATACACACTAACAAACGTAGTAAGGTAGATAGCTAGTGGGAAGCAGCCACATGGCACAGGGATATTGGCTCGGTGCTTTGTGACAGCCTGGAGGGGTGGGATAGGGAGGGTGGGAGGGAGGGAGATGCAACAGGGAAGACATATGGGAACATATGTTTATGTATGACTGATTCACTTTGTTATAAAGCAGAAACTAACACACCATTGTAAAGCAATTATACCCCAATAAAGATGTTAAAAAAAAAAAAAAAAAAGAATGTGCCTAAAAATCTCCATCTCTGGTTTGGTGGCCCCTAAAAATTCCCAGTCAGTTTTGGTGAGGGGACACTTGGTGACAGTGTTGTCTTTCGAAATGAGTAGTTCCGTTACCGAAAATACTTTGCTCCCCATACATTATTTATAAGGTTTCCCTGTTTGTATGTGCAAACTATTTGTGTGTATATTTGGAGAAATACATTGTACAGGCCTCTTTTTTATTTCTTCCACACACCCTAGAGATGTCATAGAGGCAGTAAATATGTCCAACTTTTGGAGAAATTGGAACAATCAAGACTTACCTGTATGGAATACTCTTAATGATGTCAATTCCCGCGACAGTACCTTTCATCTGACACACTTAGGGACTGTTAACAGATTAAAGCAGTAAAAGAGGCGGATAGAGAGAATTTTCATTATCTTGTGCTCTGAAATCTTGGATTTTCATTGGTTTCAATGGGCCTGAAAATGTATTTTTTTTAGTAGGGACAGAGAAGCCTCTAGCGGTATTCTTAATAAAGCAAGGTGAGTTATAAGCAATCATCTGATGGAGGGTAAATGTACCACAGTCCAGTTTAAGAAAAATACAATATAAAAGTCTTACCATGGAAGAAACTCTTTACATGATCTTTTGAAAAAAAAATCTTCAAGAAACATAAAGACATGACACCATATTCAGTTTAAAGTCAGTGACTTGTAAGCAAGGCAAAGCAAAGACAGTCTGATTAAGGCCGTTGCATTGTTCTGGCATTTCTTCGGTCTCACCCATTTCTGTGGCCTTTTTAGAACCTAAGCTTCTAGGGCACAGAGAACTTCATCTTGACGTAGGGCTGAGCAAATGCACGGAGCATTTCTCAATAAGTAGGCATTAAATTCTTAGTCCAGAAGGAGCCTTGAGATGCCCTCTCTTGACTCCTTGGTAGAACTGTTTTAACCATCCCCTGAAAACAGATTTTTTTCTTTAAATCTCAAAATTCAGAGATTCCACAATCAGAAGTTACTTCTCATATTGCCTTGTGGTCTGCTGTGGGCATCTGTCGAATGGTGTGAACTCTGCGTGGGGAGCCTGGCCTACCCACCAGGCCCACGGTTTGGGCTGCAGTGGTGCCATGCTGTGCTCAGGGGCCTTCTTTTTTGGAAGTCTGGGCTCCAGTGAGCCTTGGTCATGTTCTTTTATGGAACCTTGGGTGCTAGACCACTCTGACCCTCAGTCTCATTTGCAGGTTCTGGGGAGGATCAAATGAGCTCATGGGATATCCAGGTGACTGAGGCAGAGTCGGCTCGGGATGAATCTTTGCTTCGTTTTCATTAGCTGCGGAGAAGACGATGACAGCTTGGTGCCTCTCCAACTTTAATATGGGTATGCCTCTCTTGGGGATCTTGTTAAATGCAGGCTGGTATTCAGTAGTTCTGGGTGGGGCCTGGATTCTGTGCTTCTAACAAGCTCCTAGGTGAGGGTGACGCTGAGGGCAAGGGTTGGGCACCTGTGTTTCTCCCTTTCCGGAAGAGCAGGATATCTGCCCCAACCCCACCACGAGAGGAGAAAACATCCGCAATGTGACTACTAGGAACCAGCTTCCCTCACATGCAAGGGTCCTGTACCACTGCTCCCAACCATTCCGTCTGAGGCGCAGCAAGCCAAAACACTGAAATGCTGAGGTTTGCAGCAAAGAGGAGGTTTATTCACAGGGCAGCCAAGCGAGGACGTGACATGACAATAGGTCTCAAATCCGCCTCCCCAAAGGCAAGGGGCTTTGGGTATCTGTGGGATAAAGAATAAAGAAGCAGGGCAGTATGAGGCATGGGGAGCATGAGGAAAGGTGATTGGAAAAACGTGTGCTCATCATTGTTCTGAGCTGGCATAACTAGGCTACAGGCCTCAGCACATTCTCAGGCTGGAGTTTTCGGCCCTCTGATGGCAGGAGGTCAAAAGGCACTTGCCCAGGTGGAAGATCGGTGGTCCTCTCCACTCTAAACCAGCTCAGCCTAACCAGGCACAGCTGATTCCAAGTTCCTGGACGATCACGGGGCAAACATCTTATTGCTTATGCTACATGCTACTTGGAGGACGTGCAGGTGTTCAAGCTACCTTGATGAGTGAAGACCGGGATTTGACTAATCATGACACCTTGTTTCACCACCAGGCGAGCAGAAGAGAGCTGTAGGCTGAGTCTGGCTCCTGGCACCTGGAATTGGAGGCAGGTGGTTTAAAAACGGGCTCTCCCACCCTCTGTGTGATATTAGGTAGATAGACTATTGAACCTTCCTGTGCCTGTTTCTCCACAAGCAGCATGGGGACACTCAGAGTCCCTCTCTTGGGGGCTGTTATGGGGCTTCAGTGAGATATAGATGCATGCACAGGCACACGGGAGACACCCAGTGTGTGTTCCCTTCGTGCTTATTTTTATTAGGACACCAGTATTGTTAGAAGATTTCTGGTTTGGACAACAAATTAGATAGGTGGTCATTGCTATAGTTTATGCGAGAGCAATTCACATTGCCATTTGCAAAAAAGTAGTTGGTTGTCCAATGGGGATTATAAACATCCATTTAACATGAGCTACTGAACAGATAGTTCACACAGTAAGTACTTTATTTAAAATCAATTCTCTTTGTTTTCTTAAGCAATTGTTAACCCCCAATTTCGTGAGTACTACCAAGTAAGTCACTTGAAAATCATCTAGAGCAATCTATTTCACTTAGCAAGCCTAAAGTTATAGTTCAACCATTTTATTTACTGTTCTATGACAAAAATTACTCTAAACAGCTATTCCCTGGATAAGTAATCAGCTAAAGCTAGTTGGACTGACTAAGTCGATTTACTGAGTTAATAAGCCAGTTGTTTTAGAATAGGTCGAATGCATATTTCTCATCCATTCTGCATTAAACTGTTTCCCATTCGTACATGCCCACATTCCTACTTCTGTGCTGTAGGGCTTGGCTGAACTACACCTGCCTTCAGTGAAACTTTTCTCTCCTGCACAATTGGAGATAATTTTAGTCTCCTCGTGACTCCCACGGGGTTACCTCTGTTGTGACACTTGACTATTTGGTGGCATATTTTATTTGAAAAAGCCTTCCGTTACTCCGGGCACGTCAAACAGTAAATGCTTTCTCTTCGTAAACCTGCATGACAATTTTCTGAACTCTTCTGCTCTGGGCAAGATTCATCAGTACACCAGGCAAACATAGTGAAAGAGGAGACAGTACTTGTGTTGTATTCAATTGGGTCTTGATACCTAAGTGTGACTCTTAACCAAGGATTACGCAGTAGTTAAGGACACAGATTCAAGTTGTTTAGGGTGTGTCCTAAAGTGTCAGTGGCAGAATTTAAGTCTCTACTCTGGAAATTGTAGACCTGAGACAAACTACTTCCCTAAACGTCATTTCCTACATCTGAGAAAGATAATAGTATCTACCTTGTAGTAGACTGAATAATACCATTGCCCCCAAATGTCCACATTCTACTCTCCAGAACCTGTGAATGTCACCTTAAATGGCAGAAGGCACTTTGCCAGTGGGATGAAAGTAATGGTTCTCAGATGGGAAGATTCTCCTGGACTACCTGGATGGGCCCAAATATAACCACTGGTGTTCTCGTAAGAGAGAGGCAGAGGGATTTTGTACTCCAAAGAGAATGTGATGACGAAGTTGGGGTTGCATTGATGTGGCCAGAAGTGAAGGAATGCTGGCGAGGAAACAAACAGATTCTCGCTTAGAGCCTCTAGAAGGAGGATGGATGGCCCTGTCGACTTCTGGTTTCAGCCCTGGGAAACTGGTTTTGGACCTCTGTCTTCCAGAACCATAAGAAAATAAGTGTGTTTTGTTAGAAGCAAGCACATTTGTAGTCATTTGTTACAGCAGCCATAGGGAACTAATGCCTACCTCATAGGAAGTATTTATCCAATTAAAATGTGTGACTGGAAACACACTTAGTGGCATGTGTGACACACACTAGTTATGCTACCGTAGGTCATTCTTGGAAACTGAAGCCTTGGTTTTGAGAGATCATCAAAACCAGTACAATGGTTGCCATGTTTCTCCTTGTTCAGCCTGGTGACCAACCCGGTAGAGAGAGCTCCATCCTTTCCCACAGGACCCCACCTGTGGGTACGTAGAGGGAAGCGGTTATGTCTCCCTTAAGGCACCTTTTTCTTTTCCTTTCTACTTTTGTCTTCATTAATCTTCATCCAACTGACCTTTCTAAATTTTACAGAAAACAAAACCATTTCTCCATGGATTCAGATACTACCCCAAGTTAATATTCCAACCAAGTTCTTGTTCTTCCGGGTCTCATCACCAGAAATTTCTGAGCCTAACTCTACTCTAGTTTCTAGGATCACTCATTTTCTCATTTCTCCCTTCTCCTTTTAGTTCAGAGTCTTGTCAATTTAGTTCCTTTCCTAACCACAACTTATAGTACGGTGGCACAGCAAAGTGATGAAAGTCTAGACGGTCTGGTTTTAATCCCGGGTTTGGCCACCTACTTACTGTGTGGCATTAGGCAAGCTATTCAACGTCTCTGAGCCTCAGTTTCCCCCAAGGAAAGTGAACATTATGAATACTCCCTACCTCTAGGGTTGCCATTATGAGGAATAAGTGAGTTAATATTTGGTAAGCCCTTAGAATAGTACTTGTTATAGTCTAAGCACTACAGTTGTGCTTGTTAATAATAATAAATGAAATTCCAAGCGTATAACTTACTCAACTTTCTGTCATAACTTTGAAGTGTTGGTCTATCTGTTGGCTCACGTTGCAGGTAAATAAGTCAAGGCATGGGCTGAGGCATTGCTATCACTGGGAGGTGTGTTCCCAGAGCTTGGAACGGCGGTGTGAAATGGGTAGTGGTTCTACTTGGAGACAGGGCAGACTGGAAAATGACAGCCTGGGAAGGAGGTGTGGTGTCCATAGCTTTGGTGTTAGAAGTGCTGCCTGCTGAAGCACCAGTGCCGGCCTAAGCCGTAAATGGGGTGCTGGGGTAAAGAGGAGAAGGATGGAAGATGACAGCCTGGGAAGGAGGTGTGGTGCCCATAGGTTCGGGGTCTGAGGTGCTGACTGCTGAGGCACCGATGCCCACCAAAGGCGTAAATGGGTTGCTGGAGAAAACAGGAGCAGAATAGAAGATGGCAGGGTGTGAAGGAGGTGTGGTGTCCATAGGTTCAGGGTCTGACGTGCTGACTGTGGAAGCACCGATGACCGCCATGGCCGTAATTGAGGTGCTGGGGAAAACAGGAGCAGAATGGAAGATGACAGCGTGTGAAGGAGGTGTGGTGTCCATAGGTTCGGGGTCTGACGTGCTTCGTGCTGAAGCACCGATGCCCGCCAGGGCCGTAAATAGGGTGGTGGTGAAAACAGGAGCGGAATGGAAGATGACAGCGTGTGAAGGAGGTGTGGTGTCCATAGGTTCGGGGTCTGACGTGCTTCCTGCTGAAGCACCGATGCCCGCCAGGGCCGTAAATGGGGTGCTGGGGAAAACAGGAGCAGAATGGAAGAGGACAGCGTGTGAAGGAGGTGTGGTGTCCATAGCTTCCATATTAGAGGTACTGCCTGCCTGATCTGAGAGCAGAGAGTGAAAGTGGGAGAGCCTCTTCCTAGATTCTAACTCCTCTGAATTTATAGCACTGGCTCTGCCTGGCTTTATGACATCTCCATTGTATGTGTCACAGAGAAAGATCGGGCGGGGCAGGGGGTGAGGCAGGGGTCATATGCAAGCCCAGCTGGTCGCTTAACCCCAGCCCAAAGGCAAAGGGCGGGGCCCCTTCTGGACTTTCTAGTGGCTGGGACTTCTGGCTGTGGGTGGCAGCTGTTTGGCACCAGATGGGCCACCATGCGGAGACTGTTGGGGACTGTGGAAGCCTCCTCCAGAGCTCACCCTGCCTGGGGACTGGCTCTGCAGGCCCCTCAGCCCTGCATATGTATCGGCCAGGCCTTCCCCACCACGGGGCCCAGAGGCCAGAGCCTGCTCAGACCTGAGGGCAGGAGGCAGCCAGAGCTTACCAGGGTGTGGGCCACCTCGTCCGGAGACCTCCCCAGCTCCTCTGTGAGACCTGGAGACAGGATCGCCTTCTCCAGGGCTGCTCAGCTGCCAGCATCACCATGAGCCAGGTGGCCAAGGTTTCTGAGCAGGAGATGCAGAGCCCTGATCCGACTGGATGCTGCAGCCCACGATGTCCCTTCCTGGCAGATAGGTTCTTTCTTCACTTCTTTTTTGAAATTTGGTAAAAGAACATTTAAACCTTGGCCTGTCCTTCAGGGTATATAGATTGTAGTGGCTTAGCCAGGATTCGATCCAAGCCTGTGTGATTCCAGAGCTTGTGCTCTGGACTGTGGTGCCTCCTTATCACACATGCTTCATGTGTTACTTGTTTTTCTTTTTTTCTTGTAGTCCTTATGGTACTTAGTCCTAAGTGTCATACCTGTAACGAACAGCTACACTGCCCTGTAGGAGGTCTTCTTTTGTTCAACGCATGAATTGGTCATCCACCACACTGTGTTCTAATCTCAGAAGATACAGGTCAGGGAGCACCAGTTGTCAGCATGGCACCATTCCATATTTCTAACTGAGGCTTGAAGCCCGTATTTTCCCTTTGTCTAGTTTGAAGGATCCAGATATATAAAGATGATATTCTAGATAAATCATGGGCTATCCTGAAAGAAATTCACCAGTGAATTTTTCCTTATGGATTAGAAGCCAGTTTCTCTGGCCTTCTGGAGTATAGCCAGTAGGGCCCCTCATTCATGTCTAGAAGGCAAATATATCATTTATTGCAACTTCAGCGTGGAATGATGTATCGGTGTAAAGTACGATCAACACAATTTGGTCATTTTGAGTATGCCAGCTCGGTCCACTCTTTACTACACATATGTAACTCTAGGGATTCTTATGCCCAAGACAGGAGACGTACTCTTGGCTGTCTAGGACAAGGGAAGCATGTGTTGTTATTCAGGAGCTGGAAGCTTCAGCTTGACAAGAAATAATTGAACAATCTTGGTCTACACGTCACTTGACCTTGTTTAAATCTTGCTTCTTTGGCTTGCTTCATTGACGTGTTTTCTCTTTCGTGGGGCTGACATTTTGTGTAATGTATCACGCATAAGACATGTAGATGTTTCAGAACCCAAAATCATATAGATCAGTAAAAATGTATATATATATATATATATAAACCTATTGAAACTCACTTGGGCATAATTCATATATTCCAAAATCAGTTTGACCCTCTGCTCATGAGATTCTTTTTATGGTATGTCACAGCAAATCTGGGCTTCCATCCCCAATAAAATTTGGGGTTGGAGGACACAAAAGCTTTTGCTCAGACCTAAATTCTGTCTGAAAAAAGAGTAAATATTATAAGCCCTTTGTAACCTCTCCAAAAGCAGAAATGATTTACAGCTGTGGCATTGAACCATAATTCCTCGATCTCATTTGAGAAGAGTCCAGTTAGAAACAATGTCTTGATTTTTGTTTCTTCCCTGTTTTCTTGTCTTGCTCACCAACAGTCCATTGTAATTCATGAGTTAGTATGGCAGCAGGCTGAGTGTTCCCTGGAGCTCTTTAAATGAAGTGTTTTTCCTTAAATGACATTTGTCTCCTTGTTTTCAGCCCCTCTTCTTTCCTCTGCCCTTTGCTATAACCAGAGCTCAGCAAAAACTGAGTGGCTTTGTGCAGATCTTAGTTAGGGTCAGTCTTTTTTTCTTCATTATTTTATTCATGGCTCCTCCATTTCATTGTTTGCCTTCTCGAAATGTGTTGAAATCATTTCTGTGGTTGATGACTTCCAAAATATCTTGGCTTTTATTGGTTGATTAATTTTGGTATTTCTACAGTTTTATTTAGGTATGGTTTCAGGAGGAACAGAAAGTAAATATATTTCCTAGTCTGCCATCTTGAGCTGAATATTCCTGTTGATTTTAGCATCCAATGTTCCCATGCGAAAAAATCCAACCTTGGCATTAATAGATGTAACACTCAAGATTTCAGCTTTTCTTGGGCAATTACTTAGGATTTAATATATGGTCATTTCTAGTGGGAAAATAATAACTGTCTCATGGGGTTGGATGGCTCAGCATGGTTCTTTGACATGTCCTTTGTACCTGGAGTAGAGTTGATTTACAATTTTGTGTTATTTTCAGGTGTACAGCAAAGTTATTCAGTTATACATATATCCATTTTTTTTGTTTCTTTTCCCATACATGTTGTTCCAGGATATGCAGTAGAGTTCACTGTGCTATGCAGTAGGTCTTTGTTGATTATCTATTTTATATATAGTCATATGTATATGTTAATCCCAAACTCCTAATTAATCCCTCCCTCCCTTCACCTTTGCAGAGCACAGAATCTTAAAAGGGAAAGTTCAGGGTAGGCTTCTTGGAGGAGGTGCCATCTTTTCTAAGGATATGTAGAAGCTCCTGGGTTGACCAGAGGGAGCTGTGTATGTCCAAGTTTGAGAAATGTAAGAAAATATGGGAAAACTAAGGTACAGGATTGGAACTCAGGGTTTGGGAAAAAAATGAGAGCTGATACTGGTTACGTAGTGGGGCCACACAGAAAGGGGCCTTGTTTGTCGTGTCAGAAGTTTAGATGTTTATCCTGAAGGCTGTGGGAAACACTAAAGAACAATGAGATGGACTTCTGGTTTAGAGGCTCTCTCGGACCTCCATGTGGAAGGCAGTTGATTGGGTGCAGGGTGAATTGTAATCTAAGGGTCCCACTTAAGTTATAAACGGTTGCACTAGATTTTGGAGATCAGAGACAGAATGGTTGGGGCCTGGTGACCAGTTAGAAAAGGGAGGGCAGCAAGCGTGGGTGACAGTTTACAGCTGCATGTTTTTGTGAGGTACAGAGCACAGTAGGAAGGGATTGGGGGTGGGGAGAGGATCTTACTTGATCTTCAGTGCTTTAGATGGGCCTGGTAGACAGGTCTGGGCCCAAGGTAGAGATCTGGGCTTTATGGGAGGACAAATGTTTGAAGGTATGGGAGAGACTTAGGTTACCCATGAGGCGATACAAAGAATCATGGGCCTGACAGTTTTTTAAGTGGGTATATTTGAGGATGTTTATAAGCTGAGAGAAATTAGCCAGCAGAGGAAGGGTGTGAAGATCTAGGAGAGTAAACGATTGTTCATTTGTTTTCAAAAAGCTGAAAACTTATCATGTGCCTGGCCCTTTTCTAGGATCAGGGGTTCACACAATCTGTTATCTCCTCTGCAAGGACAGTTCAACTCATCCCCTGGTGAACAGAAGTCAGATTATTCTTTGCATCCCATTCAGGTGTAAGAACTGTTCTGTACCTCTGAAGGGACTTTACTTAAGCAGAGTAATAAGTTAGAAATCAAAGAAATTATAGCTGGAAGGGACCTTAAAGGCCACTGTACTTAATTTTGCCACATATTTTACATTGAATGTAAGAAAAATTTATTGTTGAGCCCATTCTCTTCAGAGTTCCTTCACTGAACTTCCTTTATGTCTTCAATCCAGTGGGTCCAGCTTGTAGATTTTGGCCTCCTCCTAAATTTGCTTCTTCATCCATATTACATTTTGCCCAGACTATGGCAGAAACTCCTGGGTGGTTTCGCGGCTCCTGGGCTCAGTTCCTCCAAGTTCATCTGCCTACTCGTGTTGAGTGATCTTGTAACATAAAAAGCTATGCTTAAAATAATGCTGCTAATGGCGTGCCCACACAGAGTTAGTGCATACTAGCCACCCAGCGTGTGCTCTACATGGAGGCGTGTAGTCTGAACTGTGCTGGGCCAAGCCTCATGGGGCTCTTTGGCCCTGAGGAAGGGGAGCTTTTTGTGATCACTCCCTTTATCTAATTGGTCCTTCAGCAGCGGGGCACATTTTTCTAATCAGCAGAGGCACCCTTACTCAGCCAGCGGTAGTCCCAGACCTCATCACCTGTGGGATACAAGCCATGTTCTCTCCCAGGCTTGCTTTGGCCAACTCCTCTATTTTCATTTCTGTCTCTTTTCACACTTGGACCCCTGGCCTTTAGTAATCCCCACCTGCAGTATTTACAGTGCCCAGCAGGTGTCAGGCTTTAGTATCTTTGCACAGGTGCTCCGTGTGCAGTTAATGCACCTCCTACTCCAACTGTGCATACTCTCATATTTCTAGATTCTACTTCAGGGTTATCATGAAGCCATCACTTAGATATAACTTTTTGCCTCCTTAGGAACCTCTGTGCATAAAGGTTTTGGTTCTTTATCTCATGTGCTTGAAATTTTGAGTTTATACATCTTCCTCCTTAATGAAGGCTTTAAGGGCAGGAGTCGTTTCTTATCCTTAGCACAGAACATATTCTTTTTTTTTTATTTAGATGCTTTTTAATGATGATAAAATGTATGGTTTAAATCACTCTTTTTACAATAATTTTGGTTTAGGTTGTGACAGAAATAAAGTTTACAGAAGTCGTGTTCTTGTGATAAGAAATAAAGATGTGACCTTGCAGTTGTGTAAATCTCTTAAATGCTGTGTAAGTGCGTCAGGTGCGCTAAGGAACCTGGAGCTAAATGGGCTAGTTCTGAGAGAGAGACTTAGCTATGTTAACAAAGGTAAGCCTTCATTGTGTCCTGCCAACATTTGATAGTTGCTTTTGGGGCAAGCTAAACCAATAAAAGTTTAAACTTTTTCTCTCCATTAAAGGGATTGAATAAATCGGCCACTTTATCAGCACCTCATGCCTGTCACATTAATGGCTGAACTAGAAAATCAGAAGGATCAGCACAGGTTTTATTTTCTTAATCCTTACCTCAGGGTAGAGAAAGGTCAATCCCGAACTGAACCCCAAGTTTAGGTCAGGAAGCCCTCCGGTTCCTTATAGTATCTCAGAAATATGGGAAAGTAGAAAGGAGCGATAAAGTGTAGGGCAGATTAGCCTCATTTTCCTGTGAAGCTTGAGGAGAGGGAGGGAGGAGGTGGATGACCATGGGCAGTTGGGCAGGTTGTGCACTGTACAACACCATAAGTGTAGAGCGTTTGCATATATTATTAAGACAACTTTCTGACAGATGGAAATATTGTCTTGAGGAAGTACCTTTTTCTGTTTCTCTTAGAGAAGTGTTTCTCAGTGGGGGTGATTTTTTCCCCTAGGGGATATTTGGCAATACCTGGAGACACTTTTGGTTGTCACAAGTAGCTGATGTGTTACTGGCATCTAGTTGGTAAGGACAGGGATGCTGCTAAACATCCTACAATGCACATGGCAGTCACACATAACAAAGAATTACCTAGCTCAAAATGTCACTAGAGCTGGGGCTGAGAAACCCGGGTCTAGAGGATGAAGGTGAACCTCCCTGTCTCTGGTGTCCTTTCCCTGCTTGTTCTGGAGAAATGACTGCTGGAGAGGGAGTGAACCATTTCTGACTCTACATCCAATATGCTCCAGCAGCCTGTAGTACACCATGTACTCATAGGGCCAGTGTGCCTGGAGGAACCCAAGGCTACCTGATGGCAGAGCTGTGGATCAGGGTGACAACCAACATGGGAAAAGCTTTCCTGCCTCCAGGTCCTCGGTTCACCAGGCCTAGGTGTCTCTTCCTTCCATCCATGGGCCTCTGAGATGAACCAGCTTTGCTTGTCTCTCCTAAGCTTCCCAGGTTGTGAGTCCTTGCCTCTCAAGAGTGGGGCACAGTATCCTCAGGTTTGCTTTCCATGCTGCCTCCTGAACCAGTTTTGGAAGGTTTTTGGATGATCAGTTGGGGGATAACAGGTAGAAAATTGAGACAAAACAGGGAACTCCGAGACTGGTGACTGGGTTCAAATTCCAGCTTTTCCACATGTCAGATATATGGCCTTAGGCAATTCACTGAACGTCCCTGTGCCTCAGTTTTCTTGTCTGTAAGATGGGGGTGAGAATAATAATGCCCAATTCATAGGGGTATGGTAAGGATCGAGTTAGTATTTGGCATGTAGCAAACAACATGTAAGTGATAGGTGTTCCAGGCCTCATTCCATGTTAACTTTTGGTATCTGTATGAGTTTGCTATGGCTGTCATAACAAAACACCACAGTCTGGGTAGCTTAAACAACAGAAATTTGTTTCTCACAGTTCTGGAGGCTGGAAGTCCAAGGTCAAGTTGTCAGCAGGGTTGGTTTCCTCTGAGGCTCATGAGGGAAGAGCCTGTTCCAGGCCTCTCTCCTTGGCTTGCAGAGGGCTGCCTTCTCCCTGTGTCCTCACCTGGCTTTTACCCTCTGGGCAGGCTTGGTGTCTCTCTGTGTGTCTAATCTCCAATCTTTATAAGGACACCAGTCAGATTGGACTGGGATCCACCCTAATGGCCTCATTTTAACTTACTCTTTAAAGGCCTGATCTCCCAATACAGTCACATGCTGAGGTACTGGGGTTTAGGGCTTCATCCTATGAATTTTGGGGGGGGACACAACTCAGCCCATGACACCTGACAAGGACCTGGTAACAACACCAACATGGTTCTAACCATGTTTAGCTGTGATACCAGATGCAAAAAAAAAGCCAGGACAGACCTTGAGCCCATTACTCTAAGTGAAATTAGAGAAAGACAAATACCGTATGATCTCACGTATACGAATCGAAGAAAATTGAGCTCATAGAAACAGAGAACAGCTTAGTGGTTGCCAGAGATGGGAGTAGGGGGGATGGGAAAGGTGGTCAAAAGGTACAAACTTGCAGTTATAGGAGAAACAACTCCTGGGGATGTAATGTACCTCATGATGACTATAGTTAAAAATACTGTTTTCTTTATTTAAAAAAACATCTTTATTGGAGTATAATTGCTTTACAGTGGTGTGTTAGTTTCTGCTGTATAACTAAGTGAATCAGCTATACATATACATATATCCCCATATCTCCTCCCTCTTGCATCTCCCTCCAACCCTCCCTATCCCACCCCTCTAGGTGGACACAAAGCACTGAACAATACTGTTTTTTAATTTGAAAGTTGCTAAGTGTATAGATCTTAAAAGTTCTCATCACAAGAAAAGGACTGTAACTATGTGAGGCGGTAAATGTTAACTAAACTTATTGTGGTAGTTATTTTGCAATTTACACACGTATCAAATTACTATGTTGTACACCTGAAATTAATATAATATTATATGACAACTATATCTCAGTAAAATGGGGGGGGAAAAGGAATCCAATACCTCAGGTATAAAGCCTCCCTCCTCCTTCCCTCTCACATTCTCAGGAAGACCTCAGGCCCGGGCCTTACACCTGCCTTGATTATATTCCTATTAACTGTGTCAGTAAATGGTAGGTGCTTCCCTTCCACACCTTCCTTTGCTCGTCACTGGAGAATATGCTAGAGCGACACTATGAGAGTGATCACATATCTCCGATTTTCTGGACAATTGTGGTTTCAAAAATTCTGTCCTCTTGTCCACCTAAGAACACTGGTATTTTTCATACTACAGGTTCCAAAATGTGGTTCAGAAATCATGATCACGGTGCCTGCCATGCCAGGATGGCAACTTGGAGGGCTGGGGAGGGTGTGGCAGGTGGCAGGTTGGGAAAACCAGTAGCCAGAAGGAGGAGAGGACAAAGAAAAAGACCCAGGAATTTTGTACTCTAGAACAAGTTCCCAAATAGTAATAGTTTACTGTAGCAGGAAGTCCTAGCCTCTAGTTTACTGGTAAATCTAGTCCTCAAGGAGCACAGCAGTCAGAACACTTAATACAAAATTTCCTAGCTCTAAAACCGAAATATTAATACTTGTTTGTTGTTTTTGGAAGTTATTTCAAAAAATAATGCTAATATCAATAAAGCCCTTTATAAATGAGCTAAAGGAACTCGACAAGCATTACTTTTTTTATTTTTCCATCACTCTTCATAGCTGCCAAGCAGTAACGGCTCTATTTGTACTGAATCCTGGAAGTGTCTCTGTATCCTGGAAGTATTGCAAAGATCGTCTTCACACCTGCAAAATATTCCTGTACCGTGTACACAAATGATTATGGCTCTGTTCTTGGGCCTCATCTAGGAGCTACTGCATGTGAGGATCAAATTGATACACATTAGGGCATACTCAGCGGTCTTTGGCAAAGACCTATAGATTACTTCACTAGTCAATTTGTTAATTGGACAGCAGAGCCTGAGTGGAAAGAACAATGCGCTCGTCAGTTGGGAAAAGCTCCTCCAAGTATCAAGAGATACAAGCAAGGCAATCTCACTGTGCTGGTTGATTAGAACCGGGTTTGTATTTTGGACAAAAAAACTCTATGATAGTCTCCCAGTCATTAAGTATCTCTGCTGTAAGAGAAAACTGGGGCTATTAACTTCTCCAGATAGAAGCCGAAGGAAAAGTGATTGTTTCTTTTATAAGCAGAAGGGAAGGTTCTGCTCAATAAAGATCAATTAAACATCTCTGTTAAAAGACTGCTTGGAGCTGGTGCCAAAGGAAATTCCACTCTATTAATCTGTGCTCCCTCCAGCCCTCCCCACATCTGTAGCTTGCACTGGGGAAAATTTTAAGAGGACACTGGCTATTGAAAGCTTTATAAGGTGACAGTAGCTCTCACATCCGAGGCTGAATGATCTTTAATGTTGAGTGACTTTTCATGCATTTAGCAGGAGTATTCCCAGAGGATGGCAGGCAAATCAAATGCTCCTCTGAATTCAGCTGAGCATCAGTTATCCTCATGAGAGAGTAAAAAAAAGAATATAACAATAGGTACCTGGAAAAATGATATGGTGGTCCGAGCTACTAATTCCCAGGATGCAGGAAGAGTTTTGGGGGCCCTCAAAGATCCACTGCATAAATAAAACCCTCCACAATCTCCACCAGCATCTTATAGTTACCACCTCATTCTTGTCCTTTAAGATACAGTGTGTCTTGTACATTAAAATACAGTGTGCTTCTACTCTATGGCTTAGACTGCATCCTCTCATGTAAATTCCATCTATTCTTGCTTTCTGAGCTCCCATATGGTTTTCTTACACTTCAATTATCATACCTGCCTGAAGTTAATTTTCCAAACGTCTGTCTCTCCTCCAAGATGTAAACTCCTTGTCTATCTTTTCATCCCCTATCACACATCTGCCCCCAATATCTGGTTTGATGCTTTGCATATGACAGGTGTGTTGAAATAAGCCTGCAAGTTGGTCTTGGGTAAACATTACTGCAGTTGGTATCTTGATAATCACATTCCTGAAAGGTGGGCTGTGCACACTGGCCTGAGCCGCATGAGAATTCAGACAGAATGAATGAATACGGATCTAAAGGGACACATCCATCTATATTTAAACCCAGAAGTTATTGGACTTAAAAATCCCCAGCAGTAATTCCGACATCAAAGTCCTGCACCTCTCTGTAATAGTTTTCTATTGGCTTGTAACAAATAAGTACAAACTTAGCAGTTTGCCGTATATAACTTCATTATCTTACAGTTTCCATAGGTCAGAAGTCCAGTCATGGCATGGCTGAATTCTGTGCTGAGCTGGGAGTCTCTTCGGCTGATGTCAAGGCTGTAGCCAGGGCTCCAGTTCTAATCTGGGGCTCAGTGTCTGCTTCCAAGCTCACACTGGTTGGAAGAACTCAGTTCCTTATGGTTGTAGGACTGAGCACCCCTGTCCTTGCTGGCAGTCAGCAGGGGTGCTCTCAGCTCCTAGAGGTCACCCACCATCCTTGCCACATGGCCCCTCCATCTCTAACTCCAGGAACGGAGACTCTTCTTCCATGTTGAATCCTTTCACTTTAATTCTAACTTCTCTACCGCTGAATTCCAGACTCAGGTTTAAAGGTCTCCCTTGATTTGATCAGGTCCATCAAGGTGATTCCCCTATCTTAAGGTCAACTGATTTGGGACCTTAATTGCATCTGCAAAATCCCTGCAAAGTAGCACTTAAATTAGTGTGATTGGATCATTGGAGGAAGGTGTGTATTCAGCAGGGGATGTCCATCCTAGAGGCAGTGTTAGAATTCCACCTACCGCACTCACCAATGCCAAAGTGAAAGCTTTGCTTCTCTGCTGGTGCCTGACTTACGTACTCCCCTATGTGACAGAGGATGTCACAAGCCTGCATCTGACATTAAAAATGCTGCTCCCTAAAGAGGGAGGGAAGACACAACCTTGACTTTATCCTCTTGATGAGAGTGACGTTTCATGGTGTTGGGAAGATTTTCATTGGGTCAATTGCCTGATTGAGACATAGCCTTAGTGAAGTGACAAATAGCAGGCATTAATGTCTCTTTTTTAATGGTATGATGAATGGTCTAAGAGAAGGGTCAGCAAACTGTAGCCAGCCGCCTGTTTTTGTAAATAAATTATTGGACCACAGCCAGGCCAGTTCATTCATGAATTTTCTCTGGCTCCTTTTGCGTTGAGTGGTTGTGACAGAGACTTAATAGTCCACAAAGCCAAAAATACTCCCTGGCCCCGGCCACCCCGATCTAAGACCATTCCCACAGTCCTCTAATGATAAGAATCACCTGGATCATTGGTTAAAAAGACAATTTCTGAGTCCAGTTTGGAACCCCTGAGTCAGAATCTCCAGGGTAGGGGCTTTGGGAAGGTAGAGTGAACAAGCTTCCCAGGTGACTCTTATCCCCAGGGAAATACTGGTCTCAGGTGTGCCTGCCTACCAGGTAAGGAGGAGGTTTTAAAAGAGGCAGTGGGGTAGGGTTGGGGGAGTTTGCCTTGGAGAGCACAGGCCTCGTGGTTTCACTGCTTGGACTGCATCCCAGCTCCGCTTCTCCCTGAGCTCCGCCACCTCAGGTAAGTGACTTTTAACTCTGTTTCCTCCGCTGAGAAATGAGAATAACGGTGCCGTGCCCAGTTGGCAGTGTGTGTATATACGTTGAGAGCCTAATACAATGCTCGGTAGTGGTCACCCTCATTAAGAGAAGTAGCGCCGTGTAAACACAGAAGACCCCACTGTGGAGATATCTCCTAAACAAGACAGGCCCAGCAGGGCTTCTCAGTAGTCCACAGTGTAGAGCTGTTTTCCTCAGAAGGAAAAACTCCTTAAAGGAATCTCCCATTACATTCAGGACAGTGTAAGGCCCTTTAGAAACTCAGTTCTCCACAGAATGCTGAGTATTGCAAGAGGTTATCATTGGCTGTTTTTGGATATACTGAGTTTGCAAAGGAATATTTAATTTCATGATTGAAAACTCTGGTACTTAGCACGAGACATATATATATATATTCTGTTTCTGAGGTTAATATTTTTAAAAACTCTTTGCCTGATGAGATCAAGCAATTTCAGCCATTCGTGTAGCTGTTGAAAGACAGTTTTTAGATAAATTGCTCATAAATCCTTGCAAGATACAGGACCCAATAATACTTCAGGTTACCAGGGAGTTTCATATTTTAATAAAAGGGAGAAAAAAAATCAATCTTGAATCTTTTAGTCCGATGACCAAAGAATTGCTCCATTCATTTTGTTCAGCTACTCAGGTGGGTGTGCAGTTGATCCTGATTTGATCTTACTTAAAGTTTACTTTTTCTGGGAAGTATTAATTCGAATATAGTATGGGTAATACTGGAATACTAGAGCCTCTTTAAAGCCACTTTACACAGCTTGTGTAAACATCCTAGGGTAGTTTCCTCTTAACGTTTTCACAAATATAGAACTTGAGTTTGCTGTATGTTTGCCTCTTTTTAACAGAAGAGGGAAGTAAAGGCTTGACTAAACAGTGTACTTAAAACCCAGACTAGAGGGAAATGGATTCATATTCTTAGAGGAACAGGTAAACAAAAACAGGGTGAATTCTGCCAGGTATGAATTAGGTTTGTGAAGGAAGGAAAAAAAGCACAATTGGCAAGTGACTGTGCTTTGCTGATTTCTTTATTTTTAAACTTAGTTTTAAAAGAAAGTACCAGTGGGACCTGAGAAAAACGAATCTGCTGAGGGCAGGGGGAAGGATATTCTTCATTTTTATTACATGCAGTGTTGGAATCGTGCTGTGCCCTGAAACACAGCTGGATGAACAGGGTAGTTCAGGGTCTGCCTGGATTAACTCCGGATTAACTCCCTAAGCAAATTTCTAGGTTGCCAGGCCAGCTGGCTGAGCTCCAGGCTGGTGGCTAGTGATGCCGTGTTACTCCTTTCCACTCACCTCAAGGTGGAAACACGGAGGTGCTGACCACCAGTAGCTGCATGGACCCCTTTTGGGATGTCCAATGCTGAGAGATTCTCTTAGGCTCATGTCTCCTGTGCAGATGCTCCCCCCTACACACACACACCCCCGCCAAGCTCCCAGAGTTCCCATGGCTCACACCTGGTGCCAACCAGCAGCAACAGACCTGCCTGGAGGCCCTCGTGAAGGCCTGGTGCTCAACCTGAAAACCTGCTGCTAATAGAGAATTCAGAGGAGCTGCTTCTAATGGGGAGCCATCTTGGCTAGAGGCTGCTTATATCTTCTGTGGGCTTTGCCTCCATGATTTCCAAGGGGGCAGATGGGAGCTGCTGGGCCTTATTTGATGGGAGGCATGAATATCTGGGCTAGGTTCACCTCAGAGATTCATTGTTTTCCTGATAGGTATGAGTGATAATTTTTGTTTGCTTTGTTTTGTATGTGGGTGGTATAATGGAAATAATTGGGGATGGTAATCATTAGAGTCAGCTGAACTGAGTTTGTTGTCACTTAGCAGTGTGATCTTGGACAGGTCTTTTAACCTTTCTGATCTCCATCTGTAGAATGGGAATTATAATACTAGTCTCATTTTCCTCTGAGATTGTCATGAAGAGACAGTGAAATACATATACGAAAGTGCTTTCAGAATGGCAGTGTACTCTGTATACAGTGTGTGTGGCAGATAGCAACCCAGTTTGAATTTCAATGAGATTCAGAACTGTGATTAACAAGGCAAGCAGAGCCAGGATGGGGTGAGGCCATCCGGGTGGGTAGGGCGCTAAGTGAAGGAGGCGCTCCCTCACGGGGGTGTTTACATGCGGCTCTGAACCAGCCAGACACTGAGAGTCAGTGTCTCCTTAAATTTTGAACTGTAGTCAGCCTGCTTGCCTCACCCACATCCCTGTCCTGAGTGAAAGTAAACTACATGCCCATGAAAATTATACATGTGATACACTTTTGTTGTAACAAAGTCCACCAGTACCTAATTAACCTTGACAGATGTTACCGCTGGGACAATTTCTGGGGTGTCTTTCCTGGCGTTTTTCATACATGTACAACCTTAAACTAGCTTTTGTTCTCACCTCATGGGCAGCACAGAAACATGGGGAAGAAACACTGTCTGACCTCAAAACCTCATGTGTGTTCTAGATCTTTGTCATGGGTGTATTTGTAGACTCTGTGGAGGGGTCACACAGCACATGACACGGCAAAACACGTGGAACCTATGTCACCCAGCCTTCTCTCCCACACACCAAGTCTTCAGTAGCTGCTCCAGGACCTCCCCCTCCCCCGTCTTTAAAAACTCCAGGTACTTCTTTTCTTCCATCTCCTGGCTGGCTGGCTGGCTGCCTGCCTCTCATCCACTACTTCCTCTTTCATCTCTTCTCATGAAGACAAATGTGGCCATTTGAGGACTCTTTATCTCTCTTACTGTCTCCCAGATCAGTTCCATAAAGGATCTGGGTGGTAAAAAAAGACTCCCCTTCAGGCATGGGTATGAGGGAGAAAGGTTGTCAATAGCTCCATAGGTTTTGTTCCTGACATATAATATCTATACGTACCTCTCCCCGGCCCCTCATCCACACTTTTGAAATGCGACCACGCTGTCCCTAATGTCTTCTAACTCAGTGGCCCCCCAGCTGTTTGGCAGCAGGGACCGGTTTCGTGGAAGACAGTGGTTCCACGGGGGAGGGGGGCTCAGGTGGTCATGCAAGCAAAGGGGAGCGGCAGATGAAGCTTTGCCGGCCTGCCCGCCGCTCACCCCGGCTCCCAACAGGTTGTGGAGCCCTGTTCTAACTGCCATTGTGTCACCTCACGATGCATCGCACAGATCTCCGGTGGTACTGCCAAGCCGACGTCATTGTTTTTAACAGCTGCCTGTGTTCTACCCTGTCAGTGTGTCATAATGTAACCCCTTCTGTACTAGGAGATGTGTGTTTCTCCTTTTTCACTCTTGCAAATAATCTGCATTGAAAATCCT
Organism: Leucopleurus acutus; assembly: GCF_964270905.1. Taxonomy (NCBI): domain Eukaryota; kingdom Metazoa; phylum Chordata; class Mammalia; order Artiodactyla; family Delphinidae; genus Leucopleurus; species Leucopleurus acutus. The sequence goes on from NW_028139015.1 coordinate 77,407, forward strand.
CCTACACTTTTCCTTGTGCGCTTAAAAGTTTAATTTGCTGGGTCAAACAGGATGATGTGCATTTTGATAGCACATGATGGGAAGGTTGCTTGTGAGCACGGCATGGGCTCTGTCCCTGGTATTTTTCTTCCTGTCCAACCTCCGCTAGATTCACCTTCACATACAGTTTTCATTTACAGCTTGAGGGCTGTAAGTAACAACTGTAAGAGTTGTTTCTCTAAAATACCCTGGGTAAGATATCGTGTATGGCACCAGTGTGACTGCTTTGGGAATGGTAGCTCCCAAGAGGAATGAGATGTTTTCCCCACTCCATATGAACCATCCTGCAGTTTGGCCTGTGGAAGCCTCCGGGTGCTTGAAGGCGCAGGAGAGGGAGATGTGTGGACCCAGCGCCGCCCAGTGGCCGCTGAGGGGACGACGGCCTTGTTTGCAGGCTCAGGCACCAAATCCCTAGGAACTCCTAGGAATGCTTGAAGGGCATTTTACTGAAGGCTGAAGTCCTGCATGAACAGCAGGGAGATGGGAGCTAGTGACATTTGGGCTACTGTTAAAGTGACTCCATGTGTAGCCATAGGCTGGCGCCTGGGGCAACTCAGGTGACTGTTGCTTTGGAGTGAATTTGCGTTTTATGGCTCACATGGTATCTACAGATATTAGAACGAGACAGCGGCAATATGCCAGGAGCAAGTCGTTTCTGGGCAGTGCTTATCTGACTTCAGGGACCTCTGCCATAACTCTGTGGTCCATAGTTGGGGATCACTGAGATGGGATATTGGAAAGTTAAGTGCAAATGAAATCATTAACTCAATGTCAAGGGGAGCGTGCTCTTTAAAGGAATCCTGGGGTGAGTTCTCACCAAACGGAAGGAACACCCGGTTGCTCCTATTCAGGATGCTAGAATGACTCCCTAATGTAACAAATCAACTTCTCTGGGCAGCTTGTTACCCCTTCACAACAAGTCCCCACCCTATAATGAGCCCTGTTTCCTGTGGCTCTGATCAGGGCAGGTGCTGTCACTGCTATCGGCAAACAGAAGGCTTCTTTTTGCTTCTGCTTTTTGTACCTCCGTGAAATGCCACCTCTGCCCCTTTAGTAATCTAAAACCTACCATCTTTCCTGCCCTTCTTAACACCCACTGTTCCAAGTCCTCTCAGCAACTTGGGCTTTTAGTGACTTTGGATTTTGTGAACTCCTGAAGCTTTTACACTTGGTGTCAGACATTTGCTGTGGTCTCTGTTTCGGGTCTGTCACATGTCTTCTCAGCTAGACTGTGACTTCTGACATCAGTGATGCTTCATGTTTTCATAGTTCCTTGAAGGGAGATGCTGGACACAAAATAGTGTAATATTTCAGTGACTTGCTGCATAATAAAAAAAAGAAAGCCTTTTTGTAAATGGAGATCTTCGTATATTAGATCTGCTTTATGTAGAAATTTTAAAAATCTTTCAGTCAGTCAGTCACGCATATGCACGCATGCACACACGCATGTACATATGCTCATACAGGGCTGGTCACAGGTGTAGGCACATAGCCTTCCACTTAGAACAGAGATGTGTTCCTGCAAAAAGCATGCCTACCAATGTGGACAGTCAAGCTGATGGCTCATAAAAATGGAGCCAATCTGCTTGGATCGAGACTGGGCATCCAGACCACGTGGATCACGTGTCCACTTTCCCAGGCCTGGTGTGCTGCTCGGAAAACACTTGTTGGGTGAGTCGTGGTCATATATCTATTGGCTTCAGCTCTGCTTCCTCTTGCTCTGTTTTGTGCTGACTTTATGTGAACAGTGAATTGCTGGCCTCTGGGTTAAGAGGAGTTATTTAATGCAAACAGGCCAATGGACAACAGCTGACTCTTGCATGTTCAGGGGATCTAATATCTTGGGAGGATTTATACCAGTTACTTAACTGCCTGAATACCAACCTTCCTATTATCTTTATGATAAGATGAGCTTGGGTCTCACGTTTATCCCGAGAAGACAGCCTTATCCAAATCATCTATATTTTAGCAGGCAGTACCAAACTTCAGGCCTCAGAAACACATTTTAAATAATTCTTGCCATGCCATATATTTTAAGTATCATTAAAAATCCGCTTTCTTTTAAAAATATGTGTGCAGATTTTGTGAAGCCTATAACAAGTCTATGAAAAACTGATTATTTTCCCATGGGTATAGGTTCTGATTTTTATTCTGCTTGCCAAATGAAAAATCTAGTATGCGTGGGCCCTTTATCTTATTTATGCCCTCTGAATAGAATCACCATGTTCCCAAACAAAGAGAAATGGGTTACTCGGATTGAGTAGCCTGATCCCTTCCTGTGGTGGGCAAAGGAGTTTGTGCAGCACTAAGCTAGGAAGCATGGATTTCCCTTTCAAATGCCTCGTTTTCTTACTCTTTGCCTTTCAGTCAGCTCCATGTAAACTGGGTCAGAATATAACATGGGTGCTGAGGTGAGTTTCGGCTGCTGGTGGAATGTGCATGTGATGGAAATAGGTCACTTTAGGACCCAAGGATGATGCAGAGAGAGGTTTACAGTCAAAGATAATAATCGTTCTGTCCTTTAGTTAGCATTCCTGTTTTTTTTCTTTTTTTTAACTGAACAATATGCACCAATGGCCCCAACGTACCTTAGTCTCAGTTCTCTGGCCCTCATTGCTACAAGCTGGTTATGGCGTTGGCTGCTTTCCCAGCATTCATTCTCTCCCTGATCATGAACCATGGCTCAGCACCCTGGTTGAGGGATAGGGAGGGATGGGGTATCATCATGCTCCCCTGTGCCTAAGTCTCTTCTGAATTACTCCCTCTCCACCCTTCCATCTGAGAGTCCTGGATACTTGTTAAGCCCCCAGAACAGACAAGGTGGGGGAATTGGGCACCTTGTGCAGGTGACAGTGGCATAGATATAGTGCCTCACCCATAACTAAGGTGGGAGTAGAAACAGCCTTCTGAGCTGGGGTGGCGGGTGCGCACACAGCTCTCACTTCACAAACAAGGATGAAATAGGCAACACACAGAGGCTCGAGAGACTGTCGTGATGAGTAACTCTGAGTACAGGGGGCCGGCGGTGCTCTGTAAGCTTGGACACTTACACTGGGGCTGCATTGTGGACGATCTCAAGGACCGTGGTGCTGAGTGTGAACTGATTCGGCCTTGAGGGGCCAGGAGGGTTTTTCAGCTGGAGACTTTTGAGAGTGTGATTTGACCAGAGGCTTTTGAAATTGTCTTAAAGAGAATTGAGAATTTGTCCTGTTTAGTGGTTTTAAACCTTTGCTTTGATGATCTCCCCAAGGGGCTGTTCTGGTGGGAGGATCTGGGGAAAGAAGTCGAGAGGCTGGGACCTTGGGCTCCCTTTTCCCACTGATTCAGCAGTTCTGCCTCTGTTTTACTTCTTGAGCTGTCAGGTAAGAGTCCTTTCATCAGTCCTTTCCTCCTTTCCCCCCTTCCTGTGGTTAAACACATAAGTTGGAAAATTTTGTTAACTGTTTTTAAGTGTACAGTTCAGTAGTGTTAAGTATACTCATTGTTAAATAGATCTCCAGACTTTTTCCTCTGGCAAACTGCAACTCTAGTTCTCTTTAAATAACAATTCCCCCTTTTCACCTCCCTCCAGCCCTTGGTAACCACCATCCTACATTGTTTCTATGAATTTGACTAGCCAAGTAAGATTTCTTTTAAAAAAGCAATCAAGCAGCTGAGAAGGTTTGATAGCCTCCTGATGTATCCATCATTCCTGTCTGCCCCCGACCCCCAGACAGTGAGGAAACTGAAATCCCAGAGGTGCTGGGAGGCCAAAGTGGCCACACAATGCAGATGTTAATCACATGGATACTTAAGCCAGAGTGCCAGGTTCAGATTTTGTTCTGATGCTCTGTATGTGACACTGGGTTAGTGATTTAACTCAGTGCCTCAGTTTGCTCATCTGTTAAAGGGACACGATGGTAACAGAATCTGATTTATAGACTTGTTGTGAAGATTAAGTGAGGTAATCTATATAAAGCCCTTGGAATAGGGCCTGACACTTATATACGTGTCTGCTATGATTGTTAAGTGACTTCCTAGCATGACACAGTTCCTTTTAAGGAGAGCTGTAACTTTGGGCTTCCGTCGTGCATGTCTTCTGAGTTTCCACTTAAAACTGAATAGATAGCTAGCTTTGACTGGCAAGATTTCCTCCTACACATCTCTATCTCTCATCTAGGGCATGCCATTGATCTTGAAGGATGCTCCATCAATATCTTAATCCTAAGGGAGAAAGTCATGCAGTTCATATCATACAGCACAAGAAGGACAGTTATCCAGTGGCATTAATTCAACAAATATTTATTGAATTCTTTGATGGAAGGACACCTGGGGTAGATGCTGGGGACACTGAGCAAACCAGCCCCAAATCCCTGCTCTCGAGGAGCTTGTGTTCTCTTGGGGCAAACCTTTGTAATGCAGCCCTTTTAATAAACGAAATGTTTTTCCTGAACTCATCTAGCTAAGGAAGATGAAAAGTTTGCTTAAAAATATTCAGGTTTGGAAATGAATGCTCTAGACCTGTTGCTGATGGTGCTTTTGAAAACTGGTTCATAAAAATAGATACTAAAAATGGTGTAGAAATACTGGTGATTTCAGATTTGAGGCGATTTTTCAAATACAAAGTTAGCAAGTCAGTTTATCTCCAGTGCTTATTCTGAGCTTGCATGTTCAGTACAGCCCCTCATACTTAGAACTCGGTAAGGAGAGCATTAGACTCACTTTACCTATGCTTCAATCAGATGTCAGGAGGAATGTGGAATTCCTCCTACATACGCCTCTCCTGGGCTTCCTCCTTTCCTCCTCAATGTGGGCAGATGACATTCAGGCTCAGAGAAAGCAGAAGCAGGGGTAATGCAGTTGGGACTGATCTTCTAGAGGGAAGAAAATAGGAATTGCCGTCACAGGCTGCTGGGGCTTTCCAGCTACAAGAAAAGATCTGTGGTACAGACACCATGCTGCTTGCTACCTCTCTAACTATTTGGGCCATAGCCGGTGCTGTAAAGTACAGCACTTCTTTCCTGAGGTCCTACAAGTACTTCATTGGTAGGTACTTCCCAACACAGCATTTCCAGGGTGCCACTGCTAGTCAGTCAAGGTTGTTGGGTGATAGGCATCCCATGTACTGTTAGAAACTGCTGGGACTGGTGTGGTGGCCTTCAAGCTAAGAGACACAATCACCAGCAGCCGTGGCCCATTGTTCATTGCCCACTATCCCCACTTCTTTCCCATTAAGAGACTGCTCTTTTGTTCAGGTAGGGTAGAGAATCCTTGATCTTAGGGAACAGGGGCCCCTCTTTTAACCCGAAGGGATGAAGCATGGAGGTCTGGGCCAGTTGTAATAAACCCATTTCCAAACCCAAACCCATCCTCTTTTACAACTCTAAGTGTCAATGTGACACTGGCCAACGAGTCTGGTTGTTTCTAGGAAATATTTTTTTAACTTTCCCATATACGTCTTCCCTGGTTGCTCAGTGGTTAAGAATCCGCCTGCCAATGCAGGGGACACAGGTTCGAGCCCTGGTCCAGGAGGATCCCACATGCCACAGAGCAACTAAGCCCATGCACCACAACTACTGAGCCTGTGTGCCACAACTACTGAGCCTGTGTGCCACAACTACTGAGCCCGTGTGCCACAACTACCGATCCCGTGGGCCTAGAGCCCATGCTCCGCAGCAAGAGAAGCCACTGCAATAAGTCCGCACACCGCAGTGAAGAGTAACCCCTGCTCGCCGCAACTAGAGAAAGCCTGCATGTAGCAATGAAGACCCAAGGCAGCCAAAAAAAAAAAAAGAATTCCCATAAAAAAAAATTCTCATATAAAGGCAGAATGTAATGAAGTAGACTTATGCCCCTCCTTCTTCCCAAGGTGGAATGCTATTGTGATGATACAATATCTGGAGCAGTAACAGCCAATTTACAACTCTAAGTTTAAAAAATATATGAAAATCAGAGAAACCAGGTGAAGCCTGACTGGCAGGGACTGCCTGCTCCCAGGTTTCCTGTTCCATGAGATGATTAGATGTCTTTATCACATGTGTTAACCTGGTTCTGTTACTGGAGACTGGGAGGATTCTAACTGATGCAGCATTTTAATACTCTCCTTTGAGATTAGATGCCCACATCACAGATGGTTTCCATTATTGTGACTATTATGTAACCAAGAGAACACATGGCCTAAATGTACTGAGTCATCTGACTTTTGACACAGGATCATTGGACTTTAGTGCTGGGGGAACAACTTTAGAGAACTTCGAATCCTGGGTTTCCTACCTTAGGTTCCGTGAAACTTGTAGGCCTGTAAGTCACTTCCACCTAGAAGCGTTCCATGCCCAATTAAGTTTGGGAATCCCTCCTATGACATCCCCTTCTCAGAGGAACAGGTTGTGTGTCCATAGTTCCATTCCATCTGTCACAGCTTTTGTTCAGGACCCCTTTGCTTGCTTGTTTGGACCTCTGCAGTAGCCTTATTTCTGGTAACCCCACATCCCCTTATTCCCCACTGTCTTTGATTCATCTTACATGTTACCTCCATTCACTCATGGCTGAGCACATGCTGGATGCTGGCACTGTTCTAGTTGCTGGAGATACAACAGTATCCTGCCTTCGTGGAGCTTATATTCTAGTCAAGGGAGCGATGTAGTAGCAAACAAAAAAATACAGAGAGAAATATGCAGTATAGTAGAGAATAAAAGCTTTGGATAAAAACCAATCAAGGAAAGGAGAATATGTACAACTTTGAATAGAGTTTCAGGGCAGACATTTCTGTGAAGGTAACATTGAGGTGGAGGCCCAAGGAAAAGCTCTCTAGGGAGAGGGAACAGCATGTATAAAGGTTCTGAAGTGGGAGAAGATTTGTGAAAGAATGAGAAGGAGAGAATCATGGAGTGGAGGGAGGAGAAGAAGTAGTGGGACCTGTGGCCAGCTGAGGAGTGGAGACCAGTCAGGTGATGCCTGCTGGACCCCTGCAGGGACATGGTTGTGCTGACGGAGGTGGGATGTGTCATGGAGGTTCTAAGCAGGGGAGTGATGTTAACTGACATATATTTTAGAATGATTTGTCTGCTTGCTGTGGTGAGAGTCGATTATGAAGGTGGTGTCAGAAGGGGAAGTAGAGGAGACCCAGTCGCAGGTCACTGCAGTAATGCAGGCAAGAGATGATGGCTTGGACCCCAGGTGGTTGCAGGGGGAGAAGTGAAAATAGACTGGATTCCAGATGTATTTTTTAAAAATATTTATTTATTTTTTGGCTGCATCGGGTCTTAGTTGTGGCATGGGGGATCTTTCGTTGTGGCATGTGGGCTCTTGGTTGCAGTGCGTGGGATTCTCTTTAGTTGTGGCCCACAGTCTCATTAGTTGTGGCACGCAGGCTCAGCTGCCCCACAGCATGTAGGATCTTAATTCCTTGACCAGGGATCAAACCGACGTCCTCTGCATTGCAAGACGGATTCTTAACCACTGGACCACCAGGGAAGTTGCTCCAGATGTATTTTGAAGTCAGTGACAGGATATCATGACAAATTGGACATAGTTATGTGAAAATGTAGGATCAAGGGTGATTGTAAGCTTTTTTTTTGCGGCACACGGGCCTCTCACTGCTGTGGCCTCTCCCACTGTGGAGCACAGGCTCCAGACGTGCAGGCCCAGTGGCCATGGCTCATGGGCCCAGCCGCTCCGTGGCACGTGGGATCCTCCCGGACTCGGGCACGAACCCGCGCCCCCTGCTTCGGCAGGCAGACCCTCAACCACTGCGCCACCAGGGAAGCCCTGTAAGCTTTTTTTCAACTATGCAACTAGAAGGATGGACTTGCCTTTTATATGATGGGGAAGACTCTGGGAAGAGCAGGTTGACGGGAGCAGACAGGAGCTCAGTCTTCGACAAGCTTGAGATGCTTGTTAGACATGTAAGTGGAGATGTTTAGTAGTCACTTATGTATAACCACTTGTGATGCACATCTGGAGTTCTTGGTTGACCTACAGGCTGAAAAGGCAGTCAGCAAATCCATTGTACTAAGTGCAGTGAGACTGGCTGAGAACACCTAAGAGTTAAGGGTAGGTGGAGAAGAGAAGAGGTACAAGGACTGAGTCCTGGAATGCTCCAGAGTTTACAGATCGGGGGTCAGTAAGAGCCTGAGAAGGAGCAGCTAGAGGGAAGAGGAAGAATAAGACATGGAGGAAGCTGAAGACATTTCGAGGAGGATGGAGTGATCAGCTGGGTCACATGCCGCTGAGGACTGAGAAGTGACCTGGGATTTAGCAAGGAGAGGTCACTTATGGGATTCACAGGGAAGTCTTGGTGGAATGGTGAGAGCAAAGTCAGAGTGGAGCAGAGGAGAGGGACAGTGAGTCTAGACAAGTCCTGGAAGGAGTTTTTCTGTAAAAGGGAAGACAAATGGGGAGGTAGCTGAAGGGGACAGTGGGTCCAAGAGAATACTTTTCACAGCAAAAAGTATACTGAGCAAAATTAAATGGGCAAGGAAGATTTTATTCAAGCTATTGCAATAGGGAAGAGAGGCCAGATCCCAGTCTGAGCCCAACTCAGCTGAAGCAGAGGGTGGTAGTGTTCTAAGGGCTGTAGTGACAGGGAGCTCTAGGCCATCCATGTTTGCTAATTGGTTTTACCCCAAGGAAAAGTAAATTTCTCATAGCTCAGTGATAGGAGGGAGTTTTACAACTTGGAGCAAGGTGCCCACTGAGGTTAGGCTCCTACCCTTTCCCTTTTCATAGAAAAGGGATGATGAAGGTGCTGTCCCCTTGAATTGTATTTCAAGAGAAGTTTCCCAGGATGTGGAAAAAACAGTCCTGGGCTGAAAACCAAGAGGCTTTTAAAAAGATGTATGTACTTTTTAAAGGGGGCAGGGAGAATTGACACATTTTCTAAAGAAAATGCTTTAAGAAAAGGGAAGTCAGGGAGAATCCTATGTCAAGTTTAGTCAGCTTGAGGGGATTAAGGCCATCTTGGCCAGTTTCTAAAACAGATATATAATCTTCCTATTAAATTTCTGACATCTTCAGGATAATCAAGACTCTTTCCTAGTCTGCTACAGCCTCATCTGTATCCACCCTGCCTCTTCCTAAGGCCTACTGATACCCCCAGCACTGTTGGCTGTGTCTGAACCACTCTAGAAAGTGTTGTGCAGCCTTACCTCTTCCGACCTGTTCCTCTTCTCTGGGTATCTTTCAGGGCCCTCCCTGTGCAGGGCACAGTTCTTTTCTCATCTTCTCTGTGGGACTCTCCCTGACACTAGAGAATTTTATTTCTGATACTTGGCATGCTATGCAGCTAGTGTTTATTTTGAGCACAGGTCTTACAGCAGTTTCCACTGCCTAAGAAGTATGTGTGATACAAAGGAAGTAATTGCCTATGTTTCTGCTTAATGGCAAGAATTTGATTCTGAGTCTGTAAGCCCTCCTAGGACTATATTTAATAATTTGGCTACTATGAAATATGCTGGTTGAGATCTCATGACTTTGAGGCTTCACCACCATATGGATTCTGAGTAAATAAGTTCACAAATGATTCCTATTTTAGATTGTATGATGATACACAGCCGTGCCAGAGCCAGTTTCTATTCCCCAGCTGTGTGAGTATGTGTAACTCCATGAATACAGACTGACAAGTTGGTTTAATATCACCTTGAGAGAGGGCTTCGGCTACAGAGTTGTTGGACTGATGATGTAATACAGCTTTGCAGGCTGTAACAGGTTTGGCAGGAGGTTTCATGGGGTATGGGGCCTTAGGGTTCAACTTTGGAGCCCCTGAGAAGGGCTGATGCTTTCACCTGTAACTGTGCTGGGGGCTCCCTATGATTAGAGCTTCAGACCTTTGAATGGGGTTAGGGAGGGAAAACAAGGCTTTAGAGTTAGCAGGAGAAGATGAACATGAAGAAAAAAAACCAATAAGTGGTCACAGAGCTGGCAAGAGTGAAGGAAATAATGAGACAGAATTAGTTCTTACTGACAACTTGAAATTGCCTGAAACATTATAAAAATCCATCAGCCTGTGAAAAGCAGACTCACAGTGACCACTGGATGGTGTGATATTTGCAATTTTTCTGGACACAAATTTAGAGAAGCCAGCAGAGATTTAGCCTAATAAATAGATTTTGGCTGGTGCAAAGGTTTTGAAAAGAGGGCTCAAAATTAGCTTCAACCAGGGTTCTCTTCCTCCAGCAATCTTGAAATCAGTAGAACTGAAATTGGTCAGTTACCCATTTTTCCCTTCAAACATCTGTTGCTGTTTTGCTGTCCTTACAATGAATTATAAAAAGTCGTAGTGTCTTTTCCTATTGAATGTTCCTTTGTGGATTGCTTCTCTGCTTTTTATCCTCTCTAATGGCATTTAACAGTGTTGGCGTGGCCCTCAAATTTTTGATTAACTACAGGAAACTCTTACGCTACTAAAGTTACTCTTCTAACAGTTGCAGTGGTTGCTGAGCATATAGGAACTCCTCAAGGAGTTTCAGTCTCTAGGAAGAGGCAGATGATCAGCCCTCAACTTCAATAGGTTCAGAGAGGTGTTTATATTTGGTGGCTAAGTCTTGGCAGAGCAGGGATTGTGTAGGGTTCCTAACTTTATCCCCCGAATGTCGGTAGATGGAGCTTTGCTCAATGGTTAAAAAAAAAAAAAAAAGACTCCCAAGGAGATGGATGTGTTGAGAAAGGGAATTTCAGACACAGGGGAAAGCAAGTACAGAGTCGCAAGAGTATGAACAGATCTCCAGGTTTACGTGATGGCCAGATGGTGGAGGGCTGCGGGTCGAAGTGCCAGTGGAGGTGGCTCAGGTCGGGAAGGGTGCCCTCTGAAGGCCACGTGGAGCAGCGCAAGTTCGTGCACACAGCAGGTGCTCACAAGTCCTTACCACGTGGCTGAAGGAACGAAAGGAAGGACTTCAAAGCAGGGAGGCCCCTGATTAGATTCGTTTTAAATTTCTCCTGCCTGCCACTGTGAGGAATGGTCTGGAAGTGTTGAGTCCGGAAGAGAATCCTCTCGAGGTGGAGGGATAGTGTCCCCCAAGGGACACTGGGTAACGTATGGAAGTGTTGTAGGTTGTTATAACTTGGGACTTGTTACTGGCATCTAGGTACACATCTTAGAATGAAGAGGACAGCTCCTACCCCGACCCCTCCCAAATTATCCAATCCCAAGTGCAGATAGTGCTGAGGTTGAGAAAGCCAGGTCTAGAATGAGAACATCCTTAGCACACAGGTTGTAAATTTACTGAAACTACTACTGAAATGTATAGAGAAAATGTTTCTTAAATTTGCTTAGAGCTGGTCTGATATTCCTCAAGAGCCCCACTTACCAGGTTGAAGGGAAAAAAATTAATGCTATTAAGTCTAATGTGGTTTAGAACTTGGTAGGATCCAGTAATTGTAAAGTCCCTTTAGAGTGTGATCAGTCTTTGGGAGATAATTGCACAGTCTCTTCTATTGCCATATCCCCTCCTTCATTTTTCCTGATCTTCTCCAATTTAGTATCAGAGTTTATGAGGGGAGCTCATGGGGGCTCATGAGATCTCATGGTGCCTGGAAAATTCTTTGAGAAGCTCAGGGACCACTGCTGGGTAGAACTGCCATCCTAAGATTTTCAACCTAGACTGGCCCAGCAATATATTTTTTTTGTTTACATATTTGGGTTCCATGTAAAATTTTGAGAAAAGGGCTGTTCTGCTAAAAAAACAAAAAAAAAAAACAAAATGCTGATCCAATACACCTTTGAGGCCATCTGCACTGGAATGTGAATTAAAGGCTTAGATTGGTGTCCTGTGACACATAAAGGCATTTTTTTGGGTATCATGACATTTGTTTCTAGGTGTTGTTCCTGAGAATTGGGCTGCCCAAACCTTTTAGTCATGTGCAATTTTGTCATCATCGTGCAGATGTGGATAAAATCTTTTCATCATGGTCAATATGTTCTTTACAAATGTAGCAATTTCTCATTGAAAACTGCCCTCCTGAGGGAACATAATAGATTTCATGGTTCCCCAATGAAGAGGGAAGGTGCTAACTAGCCGCTGTGTGGCTCCAAGTACATCATTATAGTAACTGCTTCCCTTTAAGGAATTAAGAGCTAGTATCACAGCCTTAAAATTCCCTTTTCGTATCAATAAAAAGACATTTTCACACTTGCTCTGTGAATAAAGTTTCTTCAGTAACTCCTTCTGCATGGCTGAGTCTCCTCTGTTTCACCTGCGAGATTAGAGGACAGTTAGATGAGAAAAGTCTTTTGGAACAGGGCTGCAAAGGGTTTATGATGAGGCATTAATAAGTGCCAATTACCATGAATATAATAGCAGTCCATATTGGTTGCTTGCTTACTATGATCTCAGCATTGCTCTGAGCACATCTCATCTGTTAACTCGAATCCTCACCACAGCCCTACAAGTAGGTGCTGAGACGGGGAACCGAGATGTGAGGAGGTCAAGGTCACACTTGACCGGACTCTGATTCAAACCCCTGTGGCCTGGTTCCAAGGTCCAAGTGCTGGGTTTTCTGTGTGTACTGAATTTTCTCTCTGGTTTAATGCTTTCTGAGTCAGGATCATCCATCTGCCTACACTAGAAAAGCAACATCATGTCATCAGTGTCCTTAAGCAAAGATTAGAAACACTTACATCTCCCTGCCTTGCACTTTAAATATCTATTAGTGGGGTTTGGTGAAAAATTATTCTTCTAGATATCGAGCTGTAAGCTCCAGAACTCTTCCCATTTTATGACTGTCCCATTGTCATGGGTCATCTACCCTGGATTTGTGTGGCTCAGGGACGGGGGTCTAGCAGGGCATTGATGATTCATTCATCCATTCAGTTAGCAAATACTTAAAGTCCATGATGGACACAGCACGTGCCAGCATTGTAGGGGTTACAGAGAGATATGCCTGCTTCTTCCAGAAGGGTTTGATGTCAATATATTTGTTAAAGAAGGAGGACGCACATTTATTAAGCACCAACTCTGTACCAAGTACTGTGCTAGGCATCTTACGTTTGTTCTCATTGGATTCCTCTAACAACCTTGAGAGGTAGGTACTATCTCCATCTGATGGGTGGAAAACAATCTCAGAGACTGAGGTAATTGTCTAAGGTCACACAACCAAAATAAGGGCAAAGCTAGGAATCAAACCCTGGAGCAGATTAAAAAAGAAAAATCTCTAATGAGATCTGTTATGTACAGATCTCCCCACATCCAAAGAAAAGAAGAACGAGTTAGTTCTGGAGAACAGTGTTTTTTTTTCAAACCACTTTCCATGGAATTCATTCCAGAAGTTGTTTCTTCCAGGGGTGGTGGAGGGGAACCAAATTGTTTGGTAGTCTAGTGTGAGGAGTGCTGTTTTCTTCTCAGTGGTCCACAGTGCTCATTAGCACGGCGAGGTCCCCAGAAGTACCGCAGAAGGAAGTTTTTTGACTTTGTTTAATCCATACAGTGTTGCCAAACTTCAAGGTGATCAGCAGAAGACCAGCTTGGGAAATTGTGATTTGAAGGAAGGAAGCCTTAGGGGGAGAAGCAAGAATATGGATAGACTACCACTGGATAATTAAAGTCTCCTTGGGTCACATTAGAGGCTGAGGGAGAGGGGATCCAAACCGTACAGCACAAACTCTTCTCTGCCAGGAGTAATTTTATCTGTAAGGTCACATTTGCTGCCTGTTTTATATATGTGTGTGTGTGTGTATGTGTGTGTGTGTATATAAATTTTCAATTTATCTGTTGGTTGAGGTACAATTCTGAAAGCATCAAACTCACCTTTTAAAGTATACAAATTTGGTGGTTTCAGGATATTCATAAGGTTGATATAAGGATATTCATAAGTGCAACCATCACTCTGATTCCAGAACATTTTCATCACCACCAAAAGCAACACTGTACCCATTATAGTCACTCCCCATCCCCCTCCACCCCACTGCCTGGCAACCGCCAATCTACTTCCTGACTCTGGGTTTGCCTATTTTGGACACATCATATAAATGGAATCACGTGTGGTCTTCTGATGCCTGGCTTCTTTTGATTAGCCAAATGTTTCAAGGTTTACCTGTGTTAAAAGTATGTATCAGTACTTCATTCCCTTTTATGGCTGAATAATATTGCACTGTTGGGTATACCATCTTGCATTTGCCGTTTGAGAAGGAAAGATGGTAGTCGGAGAGGACCCTGTCTTCTCTGCGACTGGGGAAGGGTGTGAGGTGGACAGCTATCGTTTCTGCCCCTCTGTTCCTTGATCAGAAGCCGTATAAAAGCTGATCCTCAGGCCATGGCTGGGGAACCAGGCCTGGTCCATCAGAAGCTTGGATCCAGTTCAGGTATGTGACCCAAGCCGCATCTGGATTGGTTGGAACAGAGGCCTGTCCCTTGGCTGGGGTCGCTGCAGGACAGTGTGCTAACCTTTGTCAGCACTTGCAGAGAATCTCCCTGAGCGTGGGTGTGACATAAAGGAAAGCAGGGGTCTTGTAACCTTACCTGAAACAAGTGGGTCATGTGAAACCCTTAGGTGGTGTTTGACTGGTAATGTTAACCAGCAGAATGTTTAAGGTGGGTAGGGCTGACTGCTCTCTAACCTGGTTCCAGATGATAAGTACAACCGGTCTCACACAAATTCTCTCATGTATACAGACAGCTAATAATTACATTGAAGGGCAAGCAGGAGCCGCATGGGTTGATTTACTCTATTAGCTTTATGAATTTAAACATCCTGATTGTTTTAGGTCCGCAGTAAAGAGTCTGACTTCCTTTTTTGATGTTTGCTGATAACTTGTAAGCCTCTTTCCTTCCTCTTCCCCTCCTGTCCCACGTGTGGGTAAGCAGGTCAGAAAGCCTGGGTGCTCCGTCCTTTGGTGAGGGGGCGGGATTCAAACCACATACCCCTTTCCTTGTGCAAACTCTCTCCCTATCCCCACCTCCTAATCACAGTAAGAACCCAGGCCAGTCTCCTTTTTTTCTGTCTTGGCCTCCGAACCCAGTTTTGGGTGGGAGTCCATCCTGTGTCTGCAGAGTGGCCACATCAAGGTCTTTGCATGGAAGGTTCGCTTGAGGCAGAGATGATGGTATCCCAGAGGCAAGATTCTTTTCCATGAAGATCAGAATAAATAACTAGAAATCTTCCAAACCCATGGCTTGGCACATACCTGGTTAGGGATTAAGCCCTGGGAGGGGATCGCCAGGGGTAAAAGCCATAGGTCTTGCAGAAATGATAAGCAAACATTATTCTTGCAAGGGGAGGGACGTCTCAAAGATTGGCCAGTCCACATACCTTGAATATCTTTAACTTGACCATTAAGAACTTAATCGTAAGATTCATCATGTTAATTAGCCTCTGTCTTCTTACTCTCACTGCTAATTGGCAAAGCCTTGGTGTTGACAGAGATTTGGATAATAGAACTGTGTAGTTGTCTCTTGTAGGTTCCCTTGTTTTGTATAATGTTTCTCTTTTTTTGTATAATGGCTATAGATTGTCCCTAGAGTTGAAGCTTAACCAACATAGACATGATTTCATATGTCTGTGCTGAAGCATTTGAAAATTACAGATGTTGGGCTTCCCTGGTGGCGCAGTGGTTGAGAGGTCCACCTGCCGATGCAGGGGACACGGGCTCATGCCCCAGTCCAGGAGGATCCCACATGCCACAGAGCGGCTGGGCCCGTGAGCCATGGCCACTGAGCCTGCGCGTCTGGAGCCTGTGCTCCACAACGGGAGAGGCCACAACAGTGAGAGGCCGGCGTACCGCAAAAAAAAAAAAAAAAAAAAATTACAGATCTTCTAACACCTGACCTTTGTAGAGATCCTGGGTCCAGTTAAGCCTGATGCTAGATCTTTCTGTGAACTTGACAATTACATGAGCCAATCAATTCCTTCATGTTTCAGCTTAAGGTGGTATGAATTGGGTTCCTGTCAGTTACTCCTAAAATACTTCTGAACAAAATAGAGTGCTCGGAATTCAGAGTGGAGGGTGGACAGGCCTATATTTGTCCCTCCTACCCTGTTTCTCAATTTTCTCCAACTAAAGAATTTCTGGTATTTGCATAGCTGAATTTTTAAGGAAAACAGTAAAACCTTCAGTGTTCTTAACCAGACCCAGTTCTTAGTGGCAGAAAATGCAAATCCCCTCGGCTGCAATGTTAAGTAGTTTTCTAAATTTCAAAGCTGTTTTAGTGAGATCATGTTCTAGCTTTATTCCCCTCCAGCCAAGCTTCATGGGTGGGCTCTTTGTTCAACAGTTTCCTTAGAAGATTGAAGCACTGGGAGGAAAATGGAAAGCGCTCCTCATGTTAACAGCACAGGAGGTACTAGCGTCGTCAGAAATAAAGATCATTACAAAAGAAGGATACATGTGTGTTTTCATACAAGTCAGCATTGCCAGAGGACGCCAACATTTAAAAAACCAACTGAGGTTAAAAAATGACAGAGTGCTCTCCAGATAAACCCCTGCCTCTGCTCCAGGGTGAAAACAGGGTGTTTTCCATGGGGGTCTCTACCTTTTTGGCTCTTGGAGTCATTCAGTGTTGATAACAGGAAGAAGAGCCCCAGTGGTTCGGGCAGCACTTCTGATGCCTAAATGCAAGGCGCTGTGTTCTGCACTGATGAGGTGATGGAGCGAGAGACAGACATGCCTTCATGACCTTGCCCTCCACTGGGAAGTGGGCAATGAGCAAGAGAAGAGACACGTGGATAGAATGGTTTTTAAAATTGAGTGCAGTAGTAGTGCTACAGAGAAAACAAAGTGTGCTGGACCTGCTGGGAGTGACAGGGCTGTTGGCTTTCCAGGAGTGGGGAGGGAGGACTCAGCTTCCTCTAGAGGTGAGCCAGTGGAGCCTTCACATGAGAAGGGCTAATGATCCACTTGTCTGCACACCTGAATTGTTTCTAGTGACAAGCAGCCTAAGTGACTGAGGTCTTACCGTGAGCTGATTAGACAAGAGAATTGGTAGGCAGACTTAGTCATTTAACAACTGGCTGGCGGAGGTAGTCATTCAATCCTTGTATTGTGTACTAAGCACTGGCAATATGACATAGAGGCTGGGTTTGGGTTTGAAGGTCATTTAGGGCCTGGCTACCGGGAGTGTGGTCCACTGATGGGCAGTATCGGCATCCCAGGGAGCATGTTAGAAATGCAGACTCTCAGGCCCCACCCCAGACCTGCTGAATAAGTCTGCTTTTTAAGCAAGATCCCTAAGACTCATGCTTTGGAGGATCCTTAACGTTGGAGAAGCACTGGCTTAGGCAACAGAGTTAGGAATGAGTAGAGCTGGAACCTGCCCGCAACTAGATCTTGAGTTTTTTGATGGAGACGACAGACATGCAAATACATGACTTCCTAGTGTGAAAGCTACAAGCAAGTAACAAGGGGCTGGGAGTGCAGAAGAGGGTGTGAGTTCCGCTCACCTGGCCCGGGTGGGGTGGGGAGGGGAGGAAGGTCAGGGAAGGCTCCCCAGAATGATGACACCACAGCTTGATGGGGAAGAACTGGTCAGATGAACACACAACTTGTAAATGGGGGAAGGCCACACAGATGGGCATTAGAGGCACTGCTGGGTTTGTGGGAAGATGGAGTGAGGGAGGGTAAAGCAGAGCTCAGGAGGCCAGTGTTCCAGATGAGGCAAGAAAGACCTGAATCCTGGTGGTCGGGTTCACCCCGGCTTGGGAGGCCTTGGGAGGAAGCTCCACTTGAAAGTCTAGGAGAAGACAGCACGGAGCAGGCAGGCCTGGAAGGCTTGGAAAGAGCATGGTGTGCCCTCTTGCTGCTTGAGCTGACTGGACTCAATCTCACCAGAAAACCTGGGTGGTTCCCCGGTTCCAGATTTCCCCTTAGCTGGCCGGCTCCCTCCCTCTGCACAGATCTGCTGCCTTTGCATGTGGAGGTCAGGAGTGCGCTGACCCAGCTAAGAGCTAGTTGGCCTGATGTGGGGGTTGGTGGAGACAGTAGGGGGGAGGGAAGCCTGCTTCAATGATTGGCAGATCATCACTCCTCCTTTCCTCTCTGGGTTTCTTGCTCAGATACACATGTAGACTTCCTCAAAGTGTTGGAGAGCTTTCGAGGGAAGGAGAAGAAACAGTGCCATTGACTGTGTGCAATTTAGTGATTCTGTATTCAGCAGACGGGGAGAACAGATCTGAGATGGAATGCCTGTTGCCAGGGACCAAGTCTAAATGTCTCTGTGACTTCATTTTACAGCAGTGGTTTCCCAAACTCTTTTTAAGACAGAAAAACTTAAAGACCTGTTTCACATACTGAGCTGCTGTGATAAGCGGTGCCCCTGAAGTTTTTGGGGGTTGGCGAGGGTGATGATAATGAGACTCCCCCGCAGTGGGCCTCCTACTTACCCAGAAGGACTGTAGAACCACAGGGTTCTTGAGACACCAGGTGGAAATCAACGTTTTGGTATAAAAAGAAGATAGGCCAACTCAACTCCTATATAGAGTTGCATGTATGCATACAAGCATATATACATATCCCTACAAGTCAATCAATGTTATCCTCACACCCTAAGTAAAACAAAAAGAAACCCAGACAAAACAATAGACCGCCATATAAATGCTTAACAACGTGGATTTTAAAAAAGACATAAGCTGTAAATTGAGTGTTAAATCATGAGGAAGCACAGTGAAAGTTCTTGAGAAGACAGTGGCATGTCTCCCAGCCCATTTAATTAACCCCTTACTGCGGGGAGGGACCCAGGCTTAGTCTCTGCCCGCCTTTTCTCCTGTACGATGAGGTGCTGGCCTGAGCAGGGCAGCCACAGGAGAGCCCAGGTAAGCTGGCGAGTGTTCCAGCAAACAGTCTTGCGGGGCTAGTCAGTCTTGCCTCCCAGGTGGCAATCTGGAGGCCGTGAGGGAACATGTTAACACATATATATGGAATCTTAAAAAAAAACAAACACATGGTTCTGAACAACCTAGCGGCAGGACAGGAATAAAGACGCAGATGTAGAGAATGGACTTGACACGGGGAGGGGTAGGGGAAGCTGGGATGAAGTGAGAGAGTGACATGGACAGATACACACTCCCAAATGTAAAATAGATAGCTAGTGGGAAGCAGCCGCATAGCACAGGGAGATCAGCTCGGGGCTCTGTGTCCACCTAGAGGGGTGGGTTAGGGAGGGTGGGAGGGAGATGCAAAAAGGAGGGGATATGGGGATATATGTATACTATAGCTGATGCACTTTGTTATACAGCAGAAACTAACACACCATTGTAAAACAATTATACTGCAATAAAGATGTTACAAAAAATGTCTGTTTGCTTCTTCCCAAGCCCAAGCCCCAGCCTCCCCTCAAAGACCGAGAATTCGTTAAAAAAACAAATCCGGGAAGTCCCCCAAGGAGCCCTACCAGAGGAACAAGGAAAACATCCATTGTAAACAGCAGGTTTGTCATCTGACGGGTTTGGTTTGCAAATGATAACAATTCCAGGTAATTTTTCATTTCAATCGGAGGAGCAGGTGTTAAAAAGAGAGGCGGGATGAGGGAGGAGAGGGAGAACGAGGGCCAGCGGATCTCCACGTGCCGCGTGCACTCCCGGGTCTACAAGCGAACACGGGCGCGGAGGGCTGGGCGGTGCCTCTCACTCCATCAGGCGAGATCGAATTGTGGCTGCTCGGCCTGTTGACAGATGCAGTTTCTACAGAACAGTTTCTACAGCCCAGAGAGAGGGCTGCGTGATTAATGCCTCCAGCTTCCATGTGCCCCGTTATCTGCGCATGTGCATAACTTAATGGTTCAGGACAGGGGACAGAGGATGCTTAATTGAACATATAGCAGGCCCTTGATAGCTGAAGAACTGTCCTACAGTGATTCAGCGAGATGGCTATGATTTCAGCATGTCGTTAAAATTCTTACTTAGGATAAATTTTTTTTTAAGGAAAAAGAAAACAACAATGCCTGAAAGCAAGCAGGGATTCCCCCCACCCCTCCCCCCGTTCACCGCTTCCTCCCTGAGGCAAACGAGAGTGTTGTTTCTGACAGCAGTTAGATGTCTGGAGACAGCTGGGAGGGCGGGTTCACACTCACCTCCTTCCTTCATCTCTCCTCTCCTCCCAGGACCCCCAGGAATCTCCCCTCTCCCGCTCTGAGTTTGTCTCCTCTGGTTCTTTTTGTTCCCTCCACCATCTGCCCCTCTGTGCTGTACTTTATGACCCATTTGCCATCCTTCCCCCTGGAGCCCCCGGCCTCTAGCTGAAAGGGGAGTGGGGAGCAGATTGCTTAAAATCAACGAACAGCCTAAACTGCTTTCACTAGGAAACACTGTCCGTTTCATTACTTGCTAATGAATATTGTTAAACTAATCTGTCATTCGTTTTCTAATTATGTGTCACCAGGCATCACAGTGGCAGCTGAGGTGACTGCTGGTGAACAGTTTTCCTCCTTGAATCCTGTTTTTTAAAGTAAGAACTACTAGGAATGATTAGCAATAATCTGAACCTGGTAAGCTTTTCCCCCTTTCCCCAGTCTGTCAGCAATTTTTCTCCCCGATGTTTATAATACTACCAGGATCTTATCACCACCCGCCTCACCATGCTGCTCCAAACTCGGGACAGCCCTACTTCTGAAGTCTTCAGCTCCACTGAGACCACAGCTTCTCATCATTTCCTGTCATGGTTTTATGGGTCTGGAATTTGGGCAGGACCCAGAATGTTGCACGGACTGGGTCATTCAGTGCTAAGCTGGTCTGGAGGGTCCTGGTGGGTTTTGCTCTCATGCCTGGCCCCTTGACAGAAGGGACTAGATGGATGCGGGGCTCAGCTGGCCCCCTGCTCTCTCTGTGTGGCCTCTGCCTCACCACGTGGTCCCTCCAGCAGGGTAGTTGAACTTCTCCTACCGTTGCCCAAGCCTCCAAGAGAGTATTCCACAGACCAGAAGTAGAAGCTGCCAGTGTCTAATGGCCTGACCTAGAAGCTCACATAGCATCATTTCTACCATATTCTGTTGGACAGTGCAGTCAGGGTCTACCCAAACTCAGTCTACTCCTAACTTGAGCTGTTGAGTGCATCCCAGAAAACTGCACATCCCTACAAAGTGGCCCCTCTGAAAGCAAAGTGGCTTCAGATCTCAGTTGGGTCATCAAAGCTGCCTGGTCAACCTTCTCTTGTGTTTGATTTCTCTCCCTTCCTGTGATAGTTATAAGAAACGTTTACCCCCTCCTGGAATGCCCAATCTAGCTCTTCCTCTCGCAGGACCTCATTTGATCTAATTCTTAGCAGGTGGCCTTGCCTTCTGTTTCTCAGAGGTATGAACATTCTCTGTCACTTGAACATGTCTTTTTCAAATCCCTGTCTCAGAGATGTCCTGCCCTCCTTTCAGATTGGCCCTACCACTGTTTGCACCCTTCATTTCCACACTTTTTCTCAAGGTCTGACCAGTATTAATCATTCCTTCTCTGGGTCCATTCTCTCAGCCTAAAAACATGCTCAATCTTGTCGTGGAAATACTAGTGCTATCAAATCCTTGGACCTTCCTGACAAAGGTTACCAGGGGCTCCTGATCATGGTATTCAATGGTGGAACTAATTTTTAGTCCTTACCTTGCTTGGTTTCTCTGCACAGTTCACCACTCCTTTCCTCTCAAACTTCTTTTTTGGCCACGCCATGCAGCTTGTGGAATCCTTAGGGACCCAACGCAGATCAGTGGTGGCCTGGGGGTGGAGGGAGGGAAGGACTGCAAAGGAGCACGAGGAAATTTGGGGGATGGGGTGGGAATATTGTGTGGTTTGACTGTGGTGGTGGTTTTCCATGAGTGTAAGTATCTGTCAAAACTCATCCCTGTTGTCTGATGGATGCAGTTTACTGTGTGTAAATTACACCTCGATAAGGTTGACGCCCCCCCCAAATCAGATGGGGGAGCAGGGTCAACAGACTTAGACACATTGGTCTGTCACTAGTAGACAAAACTGAGTCATGACCCTGCCTGCCCACCAGACTGTCACTCTGAGCTTGAACCCGAGGCCAGCCCGAGCCCTCCCTCCCAAGCCAGGCTCCTTGGGAAAGAGCAAGAGGGGTGTCCCAGTAATAGGAGTGGGTGGGCAAGGGAGAAAGGGGGAGCATGCGGGGTGCTGGACTCCAGTCAGTGGCCATCCAGGGGCTTTTTCTTGTGCTCTTATGTAACCTTCCTCAGCGGCCTTTGGGTCAGGCATACCAGACCCATTGTCACCGGAGGATTAGGTGCAGCATGCGGGATCTTAGTTCCCTGAGCAGGGATCAAACCTGTGCCCCCTGCAGTGGAAGCACTGAGTCCTAACCACTGGGCGGCCAGGGCACTCCCTCCTCTCAAACTTTTGCTGGTTTCAGAATCGTTTTATGGTTTTTTTTTTCCCTTGATTTCTCCCTTCCTCAAATGTTAACATTCCCCTGAAGTCTGTCCTCGGGTCTTTGTCATGCTGTCTGCTTTCCCTCCATGGTGCAATTCGTGGGCGTGTCAATTGCTGTCTAATCTGAAGACCCTCAAACAGATCTAGCCCAGATCCCTTTCCTCAGCAACAGGCTTATATATATAGAATTACCCACTAGACATCTTGGCCTGGATGTCCCACAGACAACTCAAACTTACATATCCAAAGTAGGACCTGTCACCTAAAGAAAAGCGCAACCTAAACGACAGACCGATTTCTTAGCCTGCTTCGAGCCTTCAATCCTTGTCTTCCTTTTCCTTGCTTTTCACATTCACTTAATCACTAACTTGTGTTGATTCCCTCTCCTAAATATCACTCATCTTGCCTTCATATCGATCCTTATCATCTGGTCAGGATGATGACAAATAGGTAAATGGCTACCTTTCTCTTCATCTCCTCTACCGTTATTCTGTTATCCACACAGCCACCAAAGACATGCTTCTAATCTCAAATTTGAATAAATCATTGCCCTACTCCTGATCCTTCAATGACTCCCTATTGTCTAGAAATTAAACCTCAAACTTGTAGCCTGGCATAGTAAACACTTTCTGCCACCCAGCTTCATCCCTCCATTCCCTTCCTCATGCCCTACGCTTCAGCCTCATTCCTGTTTTATGTTTTCTTACCTTTGCATTTGATGTTTTGTTCCTGCCTGAAATCCCTCCCTCCCTCTCTCATTAGGCAATTCCTACATACACTCTAATTCTCCACTTAAGTTTCTGTAAGAGATTTTAGATCTTACTCCCTGAAAACATTTGACCATGTCTAGAGAAATTCTTAATTGTCACAAGTTGGGTATGATATCAATCAGGGCTGCTGCTAAATGTTCTATAGTATAAAAGACAGCTCCCCACAGCAAAGAATTCCCTGGCCTAAAATGTCAGTAGCGCTGAGGCTGAGAAACTGTTTTAGGTCAGTTTTCATTGTGCTACTATTCCTTGATATTTCTAAGATTTTCTGCCTGCTGTACTGGCTGTTCTTGAAACTCTTATCAGTCATTTGCACTTTAGAGTGAATGAGGCTTGGTTGGTTTCTTCAGTAGATTGATTGGTAAAGGAAAGTAGCTTAATAAAGAGGCAGGATGCAAAGGAAGCACTACAGTTCTTGCTCGTCTCGCAAGCTTATCCTCTTCCCTTCTCTAGATTTTCAGATTCTCCCTTTTCTTCTTTATAGTCACAAACACTTCTCAGAACATCTCCAGGCAACCTTTATTTGCCTTAGTTTACTAGGACTTCTAACAGTGAAGCGCAAGAGGAGAAGTGCTACTTATTAGTTTCTTGGCTTCAGGCTCCATTTCCACTCTTCCATGCTCTCCTGTGTATCGTGGGAGGCTACAAGAAAACTGCATTTCTAGAATCCCCCTGCCCAATGGCTTCTAGTTACCTTCCACAAATTGGAGGCACTGGTAGGGATTAGGAGGCATGAGGAAGGAAACAATATTTTATGTGCTTCTGCGGTGCAGCAGAGATGGCAGTGGAGGTAGACAAGTCTAGACTCTAGGCATCCTGCCTAGGCAGTGGGTATTCCAGTGACAAAGCACCTGTAGACTCTGGTTCCAGTAGCAACCATGAGTGCTGTGGACAAGTTTAGACTCAACTTTCTGCAAAGAAACCCAGGCTGTTCTCCCAACAACACCAGCATGGAATGTTCTGGCAATGGTGTACGGATCGTGGACGTTGAGTAACATTTTCCTTTTGTTCCTCCAGTCCTAGGATGGGAACAGCTTCTTGCAATTACTGGCCTGTGGCTAAGTTCACCTGGTCACTTTTCTCTCTGCCGGCTCTTTCCAGATATCTGTTTCCTGTATTAACTTTCCCGTCTGCAATACCTACAGTGGCTTCCATTTTCCTGATGAGACATGGAATGGTACAGCACTAGTATGACACAATCCCATTCCCAGGAATTTTTCATTTTTCTGGGTTCTTGAGGTTTAGGTTAATCACTATAAAATTTTACTTCCTGGAGATTAGGGTGTGAATCCTGGTAAATAGGGTGTTTGAACTCCAACATAAAGAGAAAAATGGAGGTAATGCAGAGGTAAGATGTTAAAAACTTTTCTGATTGAGAAGGGCTTCAAAGCAAGATTCCCCTACCTCACTTCCATAATCTTATATTTTTTAACATCTTTATTGGAGTATAATTGCTTTACAATGGTGTGTTAGGTTCTGCTGTATAACAAAGTGAATCAGCTATACGTATACATATATCCCCATATCCCCTCCCTCTTGCGTCTCCCTCCCACCCTCCCTATCCCACCCCTCTAGGTGGTCACAATGCACCGAGCTGATCTCCCCATGCCCGTAAATCTTTATAGCCTTCTGACATTGAATGAATTGATAGGTTTGATCTCATTTTCTCTTCTCTGAAGTTAAGAGCAAGTCCTGATTTGATTTGATTTTTCTGAGGAAATACATTCCTTGGATACAACAACTCTGAATACCAACCACAGCAGTACCTGCTTTGACAATCTTGCCTGCTGTATTAGCATGAAATAATTACGCGGGAGCCCGAACAGCCTCATTTACTTCATCCCATAATCATGTACCAAGCAGACATCTTTTCTGAGAAAATACTGAAAACTTCTGATGCCTTCCTTCCTACCATAACTAGAAAACAATTCAAACTACCCTCGCTGTCCATAGTGAGGTCCTTGGCTCTGCTGTCCCCCACCCCACGCCAAACACTCACATGCTTACCATGCAGGCTGCTTTTCTGTTGTTCAAATACTGAAAGCTTGTACCTGACTTTGGGTTTTTATATTTGCTTCCCAGAAATCCTCTGCCTCTAGATATTCTCGTGGTTAGCTCTTTACCATTCAATTCTCAGAGTTAATACCACTTCTTCAAAGATGATTTCATTAATGTTTCTGTACAGAGTTGTTCCCCACTCCAAGTTATTCATCACTCCAAGTTATTCTCCACTCCATAATTCTCTTTAGTGTTTCATAGTTCATATTGCTCTATCAGCATCGGAAATTACATAATTTTTTTACTTGTTGAATATCTGCCTTCTACCACTAGGATGTAAATTCTCCGAAGACAGGGAGTTTACCTGTTTGCCTTTACGGCTTTATCTCCAGAGTTTAAGGTGTTCTGTAGAAGACAGTAAGTGCCTAACAGACAGTTGCTGAATGACTTGATTACTGTCCTCACTGTGCTTTCTATTCGGTTCAGCAAGTGTTGATGGCGTCTGCACTCTGTGGATGGTACTGTGGTGAGGGGCAGAGGACACCGTGCCTCTCAGCTAGTGTTCAGTGTGGTGAGAATGGGGTCTGTCAATAACCACGACCCCCTCCCCAACAAAAACCAGTTGCTACTCAGCACTCACAATATGCCGGGTACTTGGCTAAGTGTCTCCAGACTTCATCTCATTCAGTCCTCTCAACATTTCATGACGTAGGTATGAATCACCCCATTTTACAGGTGAGAGAACTGAAATCTAGAGGGGTTGCAATTACCCTAAGTCATGCAGGGAGTACACGTCGAAGCCCCAGACTGAACTTAAGTCGGCCTGAGTCTAAAGCTGTACTTGTTACCACTTTACAACACATGTGTTTTCAAATACCTTACTTTGCTTTTCAGGATACTTGTTATATAACAGGTAGGATTTGATTCGTTAAATCACCAGCTCAATTTGAAAGAAGTAGATGAGGGAAAGGGAACTTTCCTGTTGTGAGGCAAGGATGTGTGTTAGCTAAAGAATAAGGATTCCTGCGAATGCTGGGTTCTTGTCCTTGACTTTATTGCTAATTCAGATGTTAACTGCTAATTAACCTCTGTCACCTCACATAGTTACCTTTTTTTGTGGTGAAAACACATGAGATCTACTCTTTTTGCACATTTCAAGTATATAACACACTGTTAACTATGGTCACCATGCTGTACGTTAGATCCCCGGAAAAAGATGAATTACAGGGAGTTACAGACTTAGATGTAAACAAGAATGGAAAAGAGGTTTCATTTGTCCCCTGCCCCCTGCTTTCTATTTAAATGTAGACTTTGAAAAAAGTGAGAGGGTCCAGCGTTTACTTTCATACATAAACTTAAAGTGCGTGCATGAATGAATGAAGCAGGCTACATAGCTGCTTGTGTTACTGCAGGTAGGAGCACAAATGAAAACCAGAGAAGTTAGTAACAGGACCAGATGCACAGCGTATCTCTTTTCTTGGCAGCTCAAAGAACCTTGTGCACAAAAACGCATTTATCTTTGGAATGACCCTTTGAGAGTGGTATCTGGTTAACATATTACCCTCTGATTTGTTAGGGCCCACACATAGCTTTTTGTTTCTATTCACAGGAGATCCTAGATAGGTCTGAGCAAGCCCATGATGAACGCCAGACCTCATGTACACAAAGATTCTAATAGGAGAGAAGTAAACAAGCAACAAAGCAAGCATACTTGTTATTGAAGTAAAACTCGGTTTTTATCTTTTGAATAAAAAAATCACCACCCTAGTTGTCATATGAATGAAGACCTAATTCAGTACATTGTTTTCGGAGTCCCTGCCCGTGGCATCCCCACCAGACCAAGGTATCTGCCAGGACCCTGCTGTGCAGACCACGTGGCGCCTCATTGTCCAGCTGAGGAACAAAGGTTTTGTTATGAGGTCCTGCGTATCCACACACAGGGTTTTCCTTGCTCATTCATCCTATGCCATTTCAGGGCTATGGAATCCTCTGGTTTCCAAGTTAAAGCTCACCCTTTAATCCCTGAAACCTTGGAAGTGGCAGCCACCCTGAAAATCATGTGCTATGTTTAGAGAACTTTTCCGAGGTGACTTGGGAGACCACTGATGTCCCAGCTCTAAAAGGGCTTGTGGCTCTGCCCGCAGCAGTCTGACATGGTGGGATAAGTGCCGACTGTTCTGGGTGCGTTAGGTATGGAGGGCTGGCAGTGTTCAGGACGGAAGACTTCCTCCCTGCTCCCACAGGCTGTGGGCTGAGAAGTTAGCCAAGGCTTCCTCAGGGCTGCACTCGTTTCTGTTCCTCATGGTCACAGTGGCACGGCTGACAGAGATGAAAAAGGAGTGGCTCCCCATTTGTTTCATGAAACACTCCTGTATTTTCCTCCTCTGTTCTCATCAGAGGCCCGATGGAGTGTGATGTAAATCTCCAAAGACAGGCAAATGGGGGGGCAAACCTGCACCTCCCAAAGTAAGGGGGCTGAACTGCAGGCGAGAGCACATTTTCTCACCATCTCACCAGGATGGGATTGGGGTGGGTGGCATAGCCAGAGACGCAGTCCCTGACACAGTACAGAGTAGAACCTGAAACAGCATGCCACTTGAAATGTTAAGGAGTTCTCCTAAATGTCTCTAGATGGAGAGAGACTCTGGAACTGAAAGTGCAGTTGTCCTTGGAAGTCTTTCTATAATCCGGGTAGTTACTCTTTGCTGCTCAATGACAGTAGAGCTGATGCCACTTCTTATGATGAAGCAGATTGTCTCCCTCGGGCACAAGTGTCCAATCATTTCGACTCCTCATTAGAGTGAGCCATACAGGTTGCTGGTGACAACCAGTGTCTTGTTTTTTCCCAGAGAAGGGGAGGTCAGGAACTCCTTGTCTGAGTTTTCAGGCTTGGCCCACTTAGATGGTTCCAGAAGCCAGGGTTTAACATAAGTCAGTAAGGCAGATGGTGGAAGGCCTGGTTTAAGGGTATGGCTGTTATTCAGCCCCAGTGATGGTGGCTTTTTGGGAATGTGAACCTAGCATTGCCAGATCTTTTGAATTTTTCCAGCAGCAGCTGGAGTTCCAGGTTTTCATGATGGCAGACAACTCAGATTATATATATACACATACTTTAAGTGCTTTCTTTTTCCTTTAAGCACTTTTGAGGGCACATTGCTGACCAGTCCTAGAGTAGCCCCCTTTCCCTGTTTATTGCTCATGTGAAAGAATCTTGTGAGCTTTTTGATGATTGGAAGTAAGCTGAGGTTGCAGACATGCAGAATGCCCCGAAGGTTCTGTCTGTTCTTCATGTTTATTGTGATGGAATCCAAATGATAGAAGTTTGAGGTTAAAAAGTAGGGCATGACATCTGGTCTAGCTAATCCCTCCAAGGTACCATGTGGGAACTTGGGATCTGAGTGGGATTCAGCGGGACTGCTGCTTATATGGCCTTTCCATTGAGTAACACAGTATATGGTGCTCCTTGGAGTTATGTGGTGGGAACCACACAACTGCACAACCATCCATGTTGGTTTAGTATCATAGAGGTTCCTTCTGCCAGTGTTGGGTGTTCTATGAGGGACATACTTCCTCTTTCCCATAGCCTATGGCCCCTAACCTCGGGGCTAAGTCCTTTTAATGCTTTCCTTTCTCCTGAAGTTCCCACCTCCCTTCTCTTCCCAAACTGTGGCTTTCCCCAGATTCCTCCATACTTTGACCTACAAAGTTGGGTAGAAATCAGAGCTGTGCCCCTCCTCCTACCTATTTTCACTTTTAGGTTGGGGTGAGACTTAGAATTCCAAGAATGGTAGAGGAAAGAAAGGAAGTCAAGGTGACCTTGACACCTGGTGGTGGCTTAAAATGTTTTTTGCCCTCTTTTAGTTTCTATGGAGATCTGAAAAAAATTAGGTATCTCTACTGTAGTATTTAATACTTGGCCACTAAGTCAACTTATGAGACACATCTCCCACATCTGCATAACTTGTAGGTCTTATTTTGCTAAGAGATCATGTGTATACTTTGTGATTTCAACTTGTATTACAAATTTGCCTGGGCACTACGTATCAGTCAGGGTCCTGGAGAAATCAAATGTCATACCCTAATTGGATAATTTGTGGTGAGTTTGATAAAGGGATTATTTATGTGTGGAGCAGAATCACAGGCAGTTGTGCCATCTGCTGGGGCTAGAAACAGTGGGTTGTTTGTGGGGCTCTGTTAGCACTACCCTCAGTGGAGATACCAACTTGTGGAGCCAGGTTGTATGGAAGTGGCTAATGACAGGAGACTGCCAGCCTGTGGTGGCCCTGCAGAAGGAAAGCCAGGGGGATAAGTGTTCCAGCCTCGTTCTCCTGTCTACTGTCTGTTCGCTCTGTTGGCCAAACCCAACTGGAACTTGTCAGTATAGATCATACGGGTGACAGCGTGCAAAGGCTGGAGAGGGGGTCTGGAGAGGCATATGGAAGCTATCGAGCACAGCATTTTAAAATATCAAGGACTTCCAGACAGAGTAATGAGATGCCAGTTTGATGTGGATTCAGGTGAGTGTAATTCTTAGTTTTAGTTTGAACAGACTAGTATGGAAATGCTATCTCAACAGAAGCATTTGAATAAACACAATTAAAGGAATGAAATACATGACAGAGGGTTAACCTCATGGTTGTTTATAAAATTCAACAAATATTTATTGAATCCTTACCACATCCCTAGTGTTGTGGTCATCTTATTTATGAACCATATTGGTATCATTGTAATAAACAGCAGGATTAAATGATATTTATGTGAGGTTCAACTGGCGCTATCTTTCCTTTGTAAATTTGTTTGGATAAGAGATTTTCCATCTGCCCTTCAGGTATTATGTAGAGTGATTCTTTGGTATGAACCAACTTCTATACTGTTGCTATTCTATAGGAGAATGGTTTCTAGGAGCATATAAAGTAATTTTTTAACAGTTCAATTATTAATTCAAGTTTTAATTCATGGAACAGACATTAAAATTGCACTTAGAGTTATTAAAATTGCACTTAGAGTTATCTCCTTGTAAAATGGGGATTAAATGAGATAATGCATATATCTGACCCTTTGTAAGCTCTTAATGGAGGTGAACTGATTTGGGATAAAAGAGAAACTGCCAACCTCCCTACCCTGAAAATTCAATGTTTTCATGTTTCCTTATTCTCTTTTAAACCTTATTCTTGTGCCTGTGTAATTTGTGCATGTTAGGCTTTTATTAACAAGCGAAAGAAGCCCAAACTTCAGGTGGCATTAGGAGTGAGGTCATCAGGACATTGTTTGCATTTCTTTGTCTCAAGAGGTCTGCCCTTCTTCAGAAGGCTCCATCCTCAGGCTGGCTTTCTTCAGGGGATATAAAAGGCCCCTCCTGTTTCAGGCTTCACACCTACATACCGGATGCCCTGGTCACCTTCGGCTGCCAGGACCAAATACCACAACCATGGGAATTTATCTGTCATCACTCTAGAGACTGCAAGTCCAAGATCAAGGTGCCAGCAGAGTCAATATCTGGTGAGGGCTCTCTCCTTGGGTGCAGACTGCTGCCTCCTCTATGCCCTTACATGGCCTTTTCTTGCTGCCTGTGGGTGGAGAGAGAGAGGAAGCAAGCTCTTTGGTGTCTGTCCTTGTAAGGGCACTAATCCCATTAAAGGCACCCCACCCTCATGACCTCCTATAAACCTAATAACCAAGTGAAGGCCATATCTTCCAATGTAATCCCATTGGATGTTATGTCTTCATGTGAATTTGGGGGTGGGGGATGCAGTTCAGTCGATAGCACTGGACTTGCCAGACAGGTCTTCTCACCCAGCTGTCAAACAAAAGCTCTGTCTTCACTTTGAGTGGACTAGACGAAACCAGCCAGTGCAGATAGGGAATGCCACAAACTGGTTAGCTGGGTTTTTGCCCACAACTGATAGAATCATTGTATCAAAGGGTGGGAGGATAAGATGATTTGGACTGGCTTGTATTGGGGGTGGGGGAAGTTATGCCGAAGCAGCGTGGCTGCCACCCAAGGCGGGAAGGGAGGCGTCAGCAACATACCCTACGTTTCACTCATCTCTTCCCCTATTGTTGGAGAGTCAGCTTGTTTTCAGTGATTCCTGTTCTATAACATAACTAAATTGAATTTCAAAATTTCGCATGAAAGAGCATTAATGTTGGGTTGTCAGAAGTTTTGTCTGACATGCTCAGCAGTGGTTGCTGCTTAATGGACAAAAGCTAGTACTACTGAAACCAAGTTTTCCAAAAAATCAGTATTACTACAACTGTGAAGCCCTTGCCTTCCATCTAGTCTCACCATAATGAAATTCAGTCATGGCATGATTTTTGAGCTGCCTTTCTCAGGTCACATTGTTCTACAGAATGTGTTAGTGGATAAACAACACATTGAAACTCAGCCTCTGCTAGTGATCAGTGTCATGCTAGATACTCTGGAAAATAAAAATGTGTGACGGCTACTGTCTAGGTTGGGGAAGAGGACTAATCACATGGAAATATTGACCAAAACAAGCCCATCCTGAGTGTGTGATAAAAGAAGTTTGGAACAATAGAAATTTAGAAAAGATCCCAGTGGATTGAACTTTAGGGGGCTTCATGGTGGAAGTGGCACTTGAACTGGGCTCTGAAGAATGGATATGCAGGTTCTGGTAGGAAGAAGGATCTGGGAAGGGCATTTACCAAAGGGTGAGACTAAGTGCTGGCGTGCTGTGCTGGGATCCCTG
The DNA here is from genome assembly GCF_964270905.1 of Leucopleurus acutus. Classification (NCBI taxonomy): domain Eukaryota; kingdom Metazoa; phylum Chordata; class Mammalia; order Artiodactyla; family Delphinidae; genus Leucopleurus; species Leucopleurus acutus. The sequence continues at coordinate 109,190 of NW_028139015.1, forward strand.
AGAAGTCAAACTGGAGTGGCAATCATGTGCGGGGGAGAGGTGGGACAGTGGGTGATGGGTATTTGTTCTTTCCTGTATCTCCTCCAACTGGCTTTCCTCCCATTCTAAAACATCTTTTGGGGGTACTTTAAATTGCTTGAAAAAGGCAATATGTGAAACATGAAGGTTGGAATCATTTTAGAGTCCTTGCGCTCAGTGGACACCATCTTAGGAGAAGGTCTCATTAGGTGACAACCTTCTTTCAGTTTTTGTTTATTCCTTGGATATTTTTTATGAGTTTATAGGCACATCTCAATAAAGAATGTAAATGGCACCTCCTCTCTTTGGGAGGGGGGGTGTCTCTGTCCTCTGCTAATATTTAGTCCAGAGTCTAACTGAAAAAACATGAAGACTACAGGGCAGAAATGATGGAAATTGAAACCAGGAACTAAATGCAGGAGTGGAGGGCAGGTGGATTCTGACAAGTTAAGAAATTAAAACAGTTCCATAGATTCTAAAGTAAACCTATAGTTACGGGTTAAATTAAAATTGATATTTTTCATTGTCAGTATTTAGGTGGAGTTAAACTTTGGGGATATTAAGACATGATACATTTATATTGATTCTTCCAATAGGCTTTCCCTAAAGCATAATAAAATGTTATATGCACAAATGGGTATATGTATAAGTAGATGTTTTCCAACATTGTTAGAAAATGAATTTTAATTTACTGAAGAATCATCTTTCATGCTTATTGCTTGAAATTTTGAATTTAGATTTTTTTTACTAACTTCTGGAGATGTCTATTTATAATCACATCTTGAAAATTTTCTTAAAAGTGGCAATATATGTGTCTGCATCTAAGGCATGCCACAATGACTCTGGTTCAATGTTATTGCTTTGGGTTCTTTGATTTACTGTCCAATGGAATGCCAAGTCTGGTTATATTCTAAACAAATGAATGGTCAGTAGAATTTATTCTCCTAAAACTTTTGTTGGGTTTATATGAAGACTGGCATCTGAGTAGTCATTGGAAGTAAAGTATTTTGTGAGGAAAAATGGCTCAGTGTTCCACCTGATAGGAAAACAGGCAATTGTTCTCAGCATTTAATATAGGTGAAACTTTGCTATACTCATCTTGATTGTGACATGTTCCATTTACACAAGTGTAATTCAGTTAACTGTTTGTTAGTTTATTTATATATTTGTAGTTTTTAAACCTCTAATAATTCTGATGTAGTTAAATTGCCAAACGTTATTTTGGGGGTTGATGCCTTAGGCCTTTCTCTAAGGTGCCTACTTTTCTCCTAATCCTCAAATTTTTCTCAATCCTAGCCCTTAAGGCTCTCTTGCTCCCTGCTTCTCTCCTTCTTCTGACTCAGCTCATTATTATGAGCTCACCTTTGGCTTCTTTAGCAATGTGGTGGTTATGAATGTACATTTAGGAGTCTAATCCAGTTGCATCACTTTGCTGCTGTGTGATCTTGGATAAGTTACTTAACCTTTCTGTTTCTCCATCAGTGAAGTGGAATCCTAATAGAATCAATCTTACTTTTGAACAGTAAGTGAGATAATGCATGTGAAGTGCCCAGCACTGTGACTGACCCCATAGTAAGCATGTATATTAGCCAAGGTAGGCTAGTTGTGTTATTGTAACAATCAACACAGGACTTAAGTGTCTTTAAAACATACACATTTATTTTTCATTCACCTAATGTTGGCTGTGGGTCTGGGAGACTCTTCCAAGGGTTGGCTCAATGGTAAAGGCTGCTTCGACCTCGTGGCCCCTCCATCTCAACACATACTTCTGTGATCGATGATGTACGTGGAGGTGAGTGGAGGGTCTCACTGTGAAGTGCTTTGGCTCAGAAATGACACATATCACTGCCCCTTAGAACCAGTTGGCCAGAACTAGTCACGGGACCCAAAGGTAAAAGAAGCAAGGATGTAATCTTCCCACGTGTCCAGAAGGGGATGAGCCCCACACTCGATGTCGCCATAGATGAAGAAAATGTCACAGTACACAGTGCAGCCGTATACCAGGCAAATGTCCTCCGGGAATCAGCTGATGTTGGAGCCACAGAAGTTTGAAGTTTTACATTAGGCCTTAAGGAGACCTTATGTTTTTCATTTGTCTTCAGAATTGAGGCTTCCATATGGCCTGGGTAGTCTCAAATAATGGCCTAAATTTAGAATAAGGCTGATATTTCATAGAAAATACATGAAGGATAAAATGAGATGATTTGTAGTGGTTCTGAGAGATTTGGTGCTGGTAATGAGGGTGCGGGTGTGACGATTATTTATCCAAATCCCACGTGGCATGGTTCACTAAGGACATGGATCTGGTATTTTGAGCTTTCTATTAGCATTATTTTCCCAAGGGAGGGCTTGGCACTGCTATTGATGGAGAGGTTGGAAAGACAGCCCGGTGCATCTTTGGGCCTGTGAACTGGGAGAAGTCCCTGCGCCCCGATGGTTGGATCAATCCTCTGTGACACCAGCACTGACAGTTAACAAAGTACAAAATAACCCATGGACGTAGAGTCAGGTTTCCCATTCCAACGGGACTGGCCCCAGCAGTCAGCAGTTAGCCATGCGCCACTAATGGGGGCTGGCCGGAGAACACCATTCACTGTGTGTCACTAATAATCCTGTTCATCAGGGCTGGGTCCACTAGACTGATTTTGGGGTGACACAAAAGGAACTGGCATTTCTTGGAAATGTTGAACCCTTTTTGGTGCCGAGTGGAGAAGTCCCTCTGTCAGCGCTGATTTTGTTTGGAACAAAGGTGTCAAGAGTGTGATTATTCCTTATCAGCTCAGGGAAAGGAATCACTGAACATGGAGAACTGGAACAGAATTGCCATAGAAACCGAGATTCCTTGATTTTTAACATCAACTCATATAATAACTTGCTGTGAGAACTTGGGCATGTCACATAATTTTGTTGGACCTATTTCTTTTATTAAAAAAAGAATAAATGCTACACTACTTTGGAAGTTTAATGGGAAAAGCAGATGAGAAAAATGCAGACCCTTAAAAAGCATGAAGGTAGTGGAATGGATATTTTTCTTGTTACAAAGAAAAATATTTTATTATAAAATTTTGGAAAATATGAATATGGGTAAGTAAAACTTCAACATGAAAATCTTAAAACCAAACAGAATGCCACCACATAGAGATAATGGCTGTTAATGAATGGGTATATGTCTTTCCAAGGGTTTTATAATCTACTCTTTCTATATAAAGTATATTTTCAACATCGTTTTGTTTTGTTATGTGTTTTAAATGGATGTGTGGTATTCCACCGAATGAAGATAAATGGTAAAACCAGTGTCCAGTTTACAGTTATTTTAGGTTATCTTCAGTTTGCCTGGCTCTAGTGGCTATTTAGAACTTCCCCTTGTCTGCTGCCTGTCACCTGCGTGGTCAGGGTAGGATTTCCCTTCTCCCTCCCCACCCCAAATCAGCCCTGCTTGGTGTAAACTAACCCAAGGTGGCCCCATGCCCTCTTGTCACAGGGACTGGTTCAGGAACAAGCATGGAACCGCAGTTAATTCCGCTGGAATGAAGCTCAGTACGTTCTATGTGTTCTGTGGCTAGGAAAAGGGGAAAAAAATTCCTCTCCTCTAACAGCTGCAGCCATTAAAAAAGAAAGGCACGTGGAAGCCAAGTTAAGAACAAAGTCTGCACATGGAGGAAGGCAGAGCTGGGAGAACTGGCAGAGAAGCCCAGGTAGAACCATGGTGGAAACTCGAACTACGACTGAACCTTTCAGTGGGTGAACTGGCAGACTCCCTGTTTTACTGAGCCCAGTTTGAGTTGAGGTTCCTGTTTCCTGAAACCAAAAGCATCCTAATTGACACATCCATTTAAAACAGCACTGCAACAAACATACCCAGTTAAATCTTTGTGCCCATTCATGACTTTTTCCTTTGCCTATATTTTAGTAGAATTGTGCAATTAGGGTGTGTGTGTTTGGCCAGATTCCCTTGAATTCCTTTTTACAGTTTTTATGTTCCCACTGGCTTTGATGTGCTTTCACTGTCACAGTAGGTACCTGGGACTCTTTTTGGGAAAACTGCGCTTGGGCTACTGGAGTTTGTCTGAACACCTGGAGAAACGGAAGTGCCTGAAGGTTGACTGTGGTGCCTGGTAATCACTCTGGTGTAGCCCTTAGCCAGTGACGGATAGATGAGGGGGTAGGAAAGCCCAGCTCCTTGGCCCCAGCTCTGAGGCACACTTGCATTTCAGAGTGGTGAAACTACCCTCTGCAGGACCTGCTGGGTGTGTGTCTTTGCATGGCTTCATCTCGTCTCTGTTCTGCTTCCCCCCTCCGTTTGCCAGTCTCCCTGGGAACATGTGCACGAATCCTCATCTCAGGGTCTGCTTCTGGGGAGTGCAATCAAAGCCAGCTTGTGAACGATCTTCAGGTTTCTGATGGCACAAACATTTAATGGAAAAGATTAAGAGCTAGCACGACTGCTAGTCAGATGGGACGTTACGATGGTCTGGCCGGTGATATTGGATCTCAGGTACATTGGGAGGTAGATGAAAAAGGGAAGAGGCTTCACAGCTTCTGACAGTGGTTTGCCGAACACACTTGAGTGCAATTTTGAAACTGGCTTTGTATCGCTGAACGAATGTGTCAGCTCTTCCCTTGGGAAACTGAATATTATCCTAACAGAGCTCAATATTACGGTCTTTTTTTTTTTTTTTTTTTTTTTTGCTGAAGTCTAAATCCCCTTCATTTAATGCCATCCCATTTTCCTTAGTTATAGTCTATTGCACCATCCTAAAAACTCTTTATACTTGGTCCTAACGATTCTCGTTTGATAAAAGACAGGCTGCTCTTACATTGGAAAATGCATGAGTCACCCTGCAGGAGAGAGTGATGGGGAGGAGGGTAATGGCGTATAAAGCCCTGCGAGGGGCTCTTCCGGAAGGCATCTCCAGTTCCCGTGTGCTTGGGTTGGTAACATTAGTGCTGTCTTTGAGTCCTCTCTACCCTTCACAAATATCTTCTCTTCATCCTTCCAAAGTCCCTCTTGTCCTGCCCTTGCATTTCCATTGTGATCATGTGCTTCGGTTCAAGTTCACACCATTTATTGGGAACTGAATTGTATCCCCCCTGCCCCCGCCAATTCCTGTGTTAGAGCCCTCACCTCTAATGTGACTGTATTAGGAAATAGGGTCTTTAAGGAGGTAATTAAGGTTAAATAAGGTCATAATGGTGAGGCCCTAATCAGACTGGACTCGTGTCCTTATAAGAAGATAGAGACATCAGCAGCCTCTCTCTGTCCATGCACACACACAGGTAAGACCATGTAAGGACTCAGTGAGAAGGCAGCTGTCTGCAAGCCAGGAAGAGAGGCCTCAGAAGAAAGCAACTCTGCTGGCACCTTGATTTTAGACTGCAGAATTCCAGAACTTTGAGAAATTAAATTTCCGTTGTTTAAGCCTTCAGTCTCTAGTATTCTATTATGGCAGCCCAAGCACACTAAATGCACCATTTTATGTTGTTTTTTTCCCCAGGAGAACAGTACCTATAATAGTAGACTGGCATCCTGGTCCCCAGGTCATTCTGGTTCAGTTAAATTCTTAAAACAGCACTCACATCTTACCTCACACTGAAATAAATCCTTTTGTAGCACAGAGTGAGTGGCACAGAGTGGAGCTTAAAAGATTTAGCGGGCCATCATGCTCTCTTTAACCCACCCCTCGAACCTGCCTTATAGCATCTTCTTTCTCTGCTTCCCAGTCCAAACCCTATGTTCCAGTCTTTTCCCTAACCCCCATTTATAGTGCCCACTCCTTCCTTGCCCAGTTGGAATTTTCTCTAGCTTCCGTGCCAACTGTCCAAACCCCATCTGTTCTTCAGGGTCATCCTAAGCCTTACATCTTTGGGGCCTATTCTCAACTTTCCAGCCAACCTCTGCATGACTCTGGTACTTCCTGCCTTTGCAGAAATTTAACAGAAAGAGAGGAGGGGATTGGAGGCACTGTGCCTAAGATCTCAGGTGGATGAGATTCTTCCCTGCAAGCCAAGTGTCGGGCTGTAAACAATACCTTCAGGGCCTAAACAGTGAATAGAGGGATAGAAAGTGACTTGACTTTGGTGTATGTATGTGTTTATACCCATATATGTGAAGACTGTGTTCTTGGAGTAGAGGCCCATTCGTTTAGAGAAAAAAGAGCCTGCTCCAAATTCCCCATCTGGAACTAGAAAGTTTGTCCTTAATGAGGCACATGTATAACACAGGTTATAGATTAAGACTGACCTGAAGAGAGCACACTGACTTTCGTCTAAGCACATCACACGTCAAAGACAGCTAGACGTGGAAGAAATCCAGAAATCAAGTGTGGGATTTCCCAAACTGCAGTCAGTTACTAACCACATTAATAACTTTTTGAAACCTTATTCACATTGCATCAAAGGGATGCTTTGATGCACTGCTGAGGTCTTCTCAGCAAAGCTCGTGGGAATTTGGTATATGAGGATCCACAATAGCGATCCATTTCATCGGTGTCAATCTTTCTGGACAGTTTGGGTGGAAAGGACAATTCCTGAAGGTGCAATACCTTCACTGCATGTACTAGCATTGGGTCTTGCTTGTGTGTGTGTCACCGACTTCAGCCTTGCTGTAGCAATAATAGCTAAGATACTGTAGAGCTGAGAGGCTATTTAAGTACTTATAGATATATACATAAGATAAAAGCACCTAACTTTTTTCTACCTATTGCTTACTTTCCACAGCGGTGTACACATCACACTTTAGGAAACAGTGATGTAGTCCAATTTGTCTTCTCATTTGAAGATGAGAAATGAAGGTCTGGCGACCTTTCATTGCTCAAGGTCATTCGAGTGTTTAAGGGCAGGATGCTGGGGTTCCTGACTTCCAGGGAACCTAACTTTTCTCTGAAATTATACTGCCACTTAATCTATTAGCAGTACATAAAACAAATATTGGTGACCTCATGGCATGCCAGCCCTCAGGTGAAATGGAGATCTGTGATTGGCTGTCCTCTTAAACTTTTAAGAAATGGGAGTCTAGGAAAAAAAAACCCAAAACAGTCATGCAAACAGTCACTGGGCTGGAAGGCAGCCCATGGTCGTCTAACTCAGTGCTGGACTGAACCCTGGATCGTCCAAGGAGGGTCTTGGAGGCCTCTCTTCAGGCCAAGAAGTCAAGGCATAAGGGGGAATCAGGCAGGTCTGCTTCTGTTTCTTCATGTTATTTTCATGTAAGATAGCACTGAAAACTTCAAAAGTAACACTGGAAATGTGCTGTGCTTGTCCATTTTCATCTTATAGGTAATGACATGAAGGGTCAAAGGGGGATCATGTTTTTCTAGTTAATAACAGACAACATTCCTCATCCAGCATTCCTATAGCTTAAAAAAGCAATAGAGGCAAGTGGGTCCATGAACGTGGGTTTTGTGGTCACGCAGATTTGAACTTGCATCCCAGCAGGGCTTGAATGGAGTTTTTCTCTCCAAATTAGGCAAATTGTTTCTCCAAGGCTCATGGGGTGGTCAGTGTTGTTATAGGGGAGTGAGGTAAAAGCATTTTCCTCACCATATCCTGCCCCAGACATGTTATCTGAAAGGAAGGAAGGAAGGAAAAATGGGAGGGATATATGGAGAAAGAGGGAGGAAACAAAGGTGGCAGAGAACATTCCTAAACATTCCTCGCTTGCCAACAGAAATGTTGACTAATCACTCTGGTTCATATGTATTTTCTGCATTGGGAACACTTATAGTTAGGTTTCAGGGCTCTGAACTCACCAAACTGGGGAATTTGTCATTAAAAGGTCCTTTTAAAAAGCACAAGTGCCCCAAAGTTTAATGGCATTAGATTTTGGCAATGATTTCTTGAATATGACACCAAAGGCACAGGCAACAAAAGGAAAATAGAGAAATTGGACTTCATGAAAATTTTTAAAACTCTGTGCATCAAGACCCTATCAACAGAGGAAAAGGGCAATCACAGAATGAGGAGATGTTTGGAAATCACATATCTGATAAGGGATTAATATCTAGAGTGTACAGAGAACTCCTAAAACTCAACCACAAAGCAAACAACCTGGCTAAAAAATGGGTAAAGGGACTTGATTAGACATTTCTGCTAAGAAGATACATAAATGGCCCATAAACACATCAAAAGATGCTCAGCATCACTGATCATTAGGAAAATGCAAGTCAAGACTACAGTGAGATACCACCTTACACACATTAGGGTGGCTACTGTGAAAACAAAAAATAACAAGGGTTGATGAGGATGTAGGAAATTGGAACCCTGTGCACTACTGGTGAGACTGTAAAATGGTACAGCCATTGTGCAAAATATCATGGTGGTTCCTCAAAATTAAAAGTAGGATTACCATATGATCCAATTCCACTTCTGGGTATATACCCAACATAACTGAAAGCAGGTTTTCAAGATACTTTGTATACCTATGTTCATAGCAGCATTGTTCACAATAACTAAAACGTGGAAGCAACACAACTGCCCACTGACAGATGAATAGATAAGCAAAACGGGGTGTATACACAACAGAATATTATTCAGCCTTAAAGAGGAAGTTCTGACACAGGCTACAGCATGGATGAATCTTGAGGACATGATGCTACCCTACCAGTCACAGAAAGACAAATGTTGTCAATTCCACTTGTATGAGACACCTAGAGTGGTCAAGTTCATACAGACAAAGTCGAATGCTGGGCACCAGGGGCTGGGGGTAGCAGTTGCTGGAGGGCAGACAGTTCCAGTTTTTCCAGAAGAAAAGAATTCTGGAGATTGGCTGCTGCACAACGTGAATGTCCTGAACGTTTCTAAACTCTACACTTATAAGTGATACGATGATACAGTTTTATGTGCATTTCACTACAAGTAAAAACCAAACATGGACTTTCCTGGTAGCGCAGTGCTTAAGAATCTGCCTGCCAATGCAGGGGACACGGGTTCGAGCCCTGGTCCGGGAAGATCCCACATGTCGCGGAACAACTAAGCCCATGCACCACAACTACTGAGCCTGCACTCTAGAGCCTGTGAGCCACAGCTACTGAAGCCCATGTGCCACAACTACTGAAGTGCATGCACCTAGAGCCCGTGCTCTGCAACAAGAGAAGCCACCACAGTGAGAAGCCCGCTCACCGCAACGAGGAGTAGCCCCCGCTCGCCGCAACTAGAGAAAGCCCATGCACAGCAACGAAGACCCAATGCAGCCAAAAATAAATAAATTTTAAAATTTATTTAAAAAACTATTTAAAAAGTAAAATACCAAACACAAGTGGCCCTTGGAGACACTGTAAATATTTTTGTCGTTCACAGTTTAGAGCTGCCTCATTGTCAGGGTGCTAGTCTTCAGTCAACTAGCTGAGACCTGGTACGGAGGGGATGGGAACTTCCATGAAAGAGCTTCTGAAGCTAAGTAGCCTGGTTCATTTCCTAATTTCTTCAGCGAATATCTGAGTGCTTGCTGGAGCCAGGCACTGTACTTTGTCCTCGAGATAGACAGCTGTGAAAAAATTATACAGAGATTCTTGCAATCTGGCAGTGAGAGGTGGGGTAGGGAAGGACCCGCAAATAAAAGCATGGAAGTTTTTAGCATGTTACCAGATGATGTAGGTTACGGGAACAATAAAGCATCAAAGGGAAAGAGGGCTACCCTAATTAGAAGGGGACATGTGGACTGACCGGAGAGAGCAGCCCCTGTAGATACGGAGAGAAAGAACATGCTAGGCAGAGAGAATAGTAAGTGCAGGAGGCTATGGGGAGGGAGCTGCCAGGAACAGCCAGGGACAGTGCACCAGTGTGTCTGGAAGGGCTTGAGGGAAGGAGAGGGATGGTGTGTGTGTGTGTGAGAGAGAGACAGAGAGACAGAGAGACAGAGAGAGAGAGACAGAGACAGAGAAGGGGGGAGATGGGAAGGGGGAGAGAGGGAGAAGACTGCTTTTATTCGAATCCAGATGGGAGCCTCTAAAGGGTTTTGAGCTCCGAGCAACACGATCTGACTTGGGACTTACCAGGATCACCATGACCGCTGTACCTAGAACGAATTGAATGGGAGGGGGCAAAGCAGAAAAACGCATTTGAAAGGGGTGCACAGAAGGGGAGAGCAGGGCTGGTGGGACCTGAGGGGAGAGGTTTTCTGTCTCTTGCAGGGTGCCCGGTAGGGTTTAGTATGGGTGTGGCCACCCCGCTCCCCGTCTGCAGCACTCTGCCCTCCTCACCTCCTGTAAACGGAGGCTAAGTGCATCCTTGAGGCTCTCCCGGAGAGTTGATGGCCTGCCTGGGACAGTCCTGAGTCACAGCCCCTTGGCTGTCACCAGCTCCAGGGTTGTCCCTGTCCTGAGCATTAACCTCCCTCGTGGGAGTCCTCATTCTCCAGGGAGGAAATGGATATCTCGCAGCTGCGGGCTCTTAACTCCTGTAAAGCTGCTGGACAAATGACTTTGCTGAACATGCTTCATGCAGGGAAGGATGGGTAATCTCAGAAAACGGAATAAAACTTCTCAAAACTCCGAACCAGGGGATTGCAGAGAAGCTCGCTGTCTTCCCACTTGGCTGTGTGTGTGTGAATCGGAGAAGGAGAGGGCGGGCACCGACTTGGGTCTCGGTTCGCCCCCGCGGACCATTCTTCCAGGGCAAGTTTTTCTTAGCATCACTCGATTTCCTGAAGTGGGAGAATGAATACCCAGTGTAGAAAAGGGGGAAGAAAAGCATGTTAGTTAGCATGAAATATGGTCATCTGATGACTTGTCCATTATGTATTTGAGGAAGCGGAGATTCTGAAGACCTTCACCTACTCAAGGAGAGGAAATTGCCTCTGTCTAGACCAGGACCTCTTACTTTTGCCACTGGTGACATTTTGTTTCTGATAATTCTTTGCTGTGGGCTGTCCTGGGCATTGTGGGATACTCCTACAGTATCCCTGGCCTCTGCCCAGCAGACGCCAGCAGTCCTTCCCCAGCTGTGACAGCAGAAATGGCTCCTGAACTTGTCAGTTGTCCGGGGGGCGGGGAGCTGGGGGGAGGGAGGCAGAGTTGCTCTGGGTTGAGAGCCCCTGACCCAGGCTCAGCAGGCATATGGGTGAAGTCAGGACTGTGTATGTCATGTCCTCTCTGGCTAACAATAATCGATGGAGTTAAAACTAATAGTGGCTTCTGCTTGGTCACTGGGACAGCAGAGCATTCACTGTTCTGCCTTGAGAGAACAATTTTCCTGTGTTTTAACTAATAAGGCCCTTGTGATGGCTGGATTCTGAGCACCCCAACTAATAAGCGTGTCTATAAGGCAAAGAAACCAAAACCAATGTCCTCCCTGATTGCCAGGGAGGGGGCATGTTTTCTTTCCCCTCCCTCTCCTGGATCCATGCAGTAATTAGCCAAAGTAAAATGAATATTAACTCATGCTTAATTGCCTTTACAGCATACTCGCCAGCACTGATGCACTAGTGCTAAAGCAATTTTTTTAAATAAATTTTTTAAAATTTATTTTTATTTTTGGCTGCCTTAGGTCTTTGTTGCTGCGCCTGGGCTTTCTCTAGTTGTGGTGAGTGGGGGCTACTCTTCGTTGTGGTTCATGGGCTTCTCACTGGGTGGCTTCTCTTGTTGCAGTACACGGGCTTTAGGCGCATGGGCTTCAGTAGTTGTGGCACGCAGCCTCTGTAGTTGTGGCACACGGGCTTAGTTGCTCCACGGCATGTGGGATCTTCCCGGACCAGGGCTCGAACCCGTGTTCCCTGCACTGGCAGGCGGATTCTTAACCACTGCGCCACCAGGGAAGTCTCTAAACCAATTATTTTTTTAACTCTATGGCTTTAAATAATCCTTGGCTCTGAAATTCCCTGTACCCCTCAGCTATGTAACCATAGGCCCCTCTGCCCTAAATCCTTTTCTTATACTTTGTAGCTTTTTAAGCAAGGCCCCTCTTTAGGAAGACATAATTCCTTCTCTGTAGAAAACATGAAAGACCTGAACAAATCAAGATTTCTCCATGGAGAATTCAGCTAGTCCTGCGCTTAGCTCCGAACAAGGAAATCTATCTCTACACCAAGCACGCCATTACCCAGACTAATGCCTGGCTTGAATAACAAGCAAATTATTGTGCTTTTAATTGTACCCTGCTCAGTCACAAAGCACGTGTGAGAGAGGAATGTGCCCAGCTTCTCCAGGAGAAACAAGTCAGGCCTCTAATCCTCCTTTGCTGTCGCCTTCCCCTCCCCCTTACCAATCCTTTATCTTCCCAGCAGAGCAGAGGGAAAAAAAAGAGACAGCTAAATTATGTTTAAAATGGAAGAGTCTAAAAGAAGAAAAACGGCAGTCAGTACTGACTTGGGAGAGGATGCATTATCTATCCACAGCCTCTGCAGTGTGGCCCATTTGAAGACAATCAGTGTTCCAACCGGCTTGCTGGAGGGCGATATCTGCGAGCCTAAACCAGGCTTTCTCAGCCTCAGCACGACTTCTGGGTGGGGTTGGATGCTTCTTTGCTGTGGGCCTGTCCTGTGATGGAAGGACTTTTAGCCTCGCGTAAGCTGTGACCAGCCAAAGTGTCCCAAGACACTTTCAAATGTCTCCTGGGTGCAAAATTGCCCCTGGTTGAGAACCACGGCCCCAAGCCCTTCCATATTGGGATGGACTTGATCTCTCTCCCATTCTCCCCGCCACCCCCAACCCCGTACACAAAACCCAAGAAAATCATGGTTCCTGTGTTAAAACTGGGGAGATCAACGTGCTCTTCATGTAGGTAGAATGAGCGGAAAGGAAAAGGACACTGACTTGTGTGTAGTCAGGAGGCAGAGTGGGAACCCCCTCAACGCCAAGACTGAAAAGAGTCTTAGGATGTGGGTGTGTTTCTGGCTCCCTCTGGGAAGTGGCAATGCCCCTGGTTGAACAAGCCAACTTTCGAACGCCTCTACCCTGTGCACTTTGGAATCGGGCTTGCTGTGGGCGAGATGAGGAGTGATGGCAAGGCTGCAGAGATGAAGGCGCCTGTGAAGGTGCTGACTGTCTCCTCCCACACTACTTGGGACAGGGGAGAACAACCCAGCTTCAGAGAGATACCCATTGCTCAGACAATGACGATCCTGTCTTGGACTTAAACATCGGGATGAAAGAGGGCTACTGACAAGACAGACGTTGTGCAAGCATGGGGTTGCACTTTCATTACAGACATTGAGGCAAACATTTCACTCCTGGTGATATAAGACCTCCCTATTTTTAGGAACTTACAAGAAGCATTATTGCTTGTCCTTACCGGCCAGAAGGAAAGGCGGGAGAACGAGCACACTGCAGTGAGCCCCCATCTCCACTAGATGGCGGTGTACTTCTTCCTCAGAAGCCAAGCGGGCCGCGCTGCGGGCAGCTCCTTGGCCTAAGCAAGACAAGGGCCACTCTTCTTTGGAGACAGGCGTCTCCTGTCATTGTCGGCACAAACAGCCCCAAACAATTGCACTGACCACACAGCTCTAAGCCACGTTCCAGGGCACTGCCGTCTGTTCAGGAGTGAATGCTGGGAAAATGAACCACGCTGCTAATTTGCTTGATTGGGGGGAAAATAAGATCTCAAGTGACAGTGGGTGTAATTTATTTTTCCAACAAGAATAGGGGCAAAGCCATTTCATCCCCCCCCAAGTGCTACCATAAATGAAAGCAATCACCTAATTAGTCCTGAATTACTAACTGGCAGGGTAAAGATCTGCTGGAAGTCAAGCTGAAGTGGGGAGTCTGGAGAAAGGGATGTGATTTCTGCAGGGGAGGAGGGGAGGGGTAGGGCGGGGTGGGAGGGGCGGGAGGGGAGGGGAAGGCCTGAAGCCCATTGTGAGGCCCTGCGCCCCTGTGGTCTGGGGGCCGTGCTGGCCCTGAACCTGGGAGAAAAAGAGGCTCAGTGATGTCTTCAGGCCGTTCATTTTGTGCAGGAGAATGACTTTATAAAGTGAAGGAAAAAGAGCCTGTTGGAGAAAGTCTATCTGAGAGTTTCTCTGAAAATGCTACAGATGGAGATGAACTGGCTAGGGAAGGAGAGCACAGCCCTGTGGCGCCTGGCCACCCCGCTGCTGGTGGACCCCCCAGGAAGGTTCTGTCACGGAAACGACAGGCAGATCTGAAACCAAGTTGGGCTTTACGTCATTAAGAAATCCCCCAAAGGAATGGAATAAAGGCCTCCTTTCACACTTTGGGTTTTGCATGTGTCCTGAGGAAGCGCCGCTTCCCCAGCTGAGACAGCGCGCTGTCCCCGCGACCCAGTGAGCGGCCCTCATCCTGCGAGGAAAGCAAAACAGCAGCGGGGTGGGTGCGCGCCCAGAGCTGTCCCTCTCGCAATTGATTTGTTCAGGGGTGACTTCTTGCGTTCTAGTTAGATGTGACTTTAATCGAAGTGCTTTCCTAAGGCGATTTATCACAACTGTGAACCGTCAGTTTGCACAGCTGCTGCTCTTTTAGGGAAACGCACAGGCTCGGGAGGCGGAGGGGCTGGCGCGGGCTCCCCTCTTTCCCACGGACCGGCCCGCGGGCCCCTCGCCCACCAGAAACATGTGCGCCGCGTCCTCAGAGGCCGCCGCTTCGGTGCTCGGGCTCCTCTGCTGTTTCTGGCTGCTGAACAGTCATCTGCTCTCTCCTGGAAGGGGCAGCTGGTTTCCTTTTGGGGCGCTCCCCGTCTCAGCTCCTGCAGCGGAGACGAGGCTGCCCCTCCCGGCTCGGGCCACAGTCCCCCACCGTCCCCGCCGACCCCGCTCGGCGCCCACCACAGCCGGCAAAGCCCAAACGGAGCGCCCAGTTAAAGCTGAACCTTAGGTGAAAACCACGACTTTTTAGGGTGTCTTCAACATTGCATGCAAAATACTTCTACTAAAAAAATTACTGTTTATCTGAAGTTCAACTTTAACGAGGCGGGCATCCTGTATTTTGTCTGGCAGCCTTCTTGGTTCTAAAGAAAATGTTTGTCCAGAGCAGGTCAAATTGGAATCAGCCTAGGACTTTTAACTGGAGCTTTGAGGAAAAAATACTTAAAAGGTATCTGTTGGGACTGCTAGGCTGGTAGGATTCATGCTTGCAACTGCTGGGAGCCAGCTTTGCTATCATGTGGGGAGAGCTGCTTGAACTAGAAGCCAACACCACAGAGAGCAGACCTGTTTCATTTGAACAGGTGGATCCAGCTGTTCTTGAAGCTGGCCCGGTGGGTGGTAGAGGTCAGGGTGCTGATGGCCAGGAGGGATAATAATTTCCTACCCCTCAAATCTGGGAAATGAAAACAGCAGGGCTGAATGTGCCCATGGGGCATGGCTTCTGTTCAACTGGAAGAGTGATGAATGGCTATTGGGTGACAAAAACAGTCGGTCTACTATATTCTTACTTTGTTTTGCTGCATGTAAAGTCTTTGTTCCGTTGCATTAGCTCTTGTTCATGACATCATGTCTGGAGACAGGGTCTGATAGACTTACATGTGGAATTGGAGACTTAAATTTCAAATCTGCCTCTGCCTGGTTGAGTGGCTTTAGGGTCCTCGTAACCTCTACAAAGTTGAGTTTCTAGGTCTGAAACCTAAGGACAGAGGTTATCGTAATCCATTTGGGCTGCTATAACAAAATACCAGAGTCTGGGTAGCTTATGAACAACAGAAATTTATTTCTTAGTTCTGGAGGTTGGAAGTCTAAGATCAGGGTGCGAGCAGATTCACAGTCCGGTGAGTATCCTCTTCCTGCATCACAGTTGGCATGTTTTCTCTGTAACCTCCCATGGGAGAAAAGTCGAGGGACCTCTGTGGGGTCTCTTTTATGAGGGCACTAATTTTGTTCATGAGGGCTCTACCCTCATGACCTTATCACCTCCCAAATGCCACACCTCCTGATACCATCACCTTGGGACTTAGGATTTCAACATATGAATTTTGCGGGAGGCAAATGTTAAATCTATAGCAGAGGTACTTTCCCCATAGGATGGGGGAGAGGGAAAGTATGTAAGCACCTGTGACAGGGCCTGGTGTGGAGTAGGTGCCCCATACAGATGTTATTACAAAATATTGAGTATAGTTCCCTGTGCCATAGAGGAGATCCTTGTATCTATTCTGTGCCTTCTTTGAATGACCGTAGCACTTGTTGTCTGTATCATTTTTATGTCTGTTGTTGCTTTGTGACTGAAAACGAGAAATTTCTATTTGTTCATGTCCTGGCCCTTACTTAAAAATGTGTTCATTTATCTATTTCATATTTATTGACTACATCTTAGACACCATGTTAACTGTTAGTTCTAGATGTTAGTAAAATATAGACCTTCCTGCTCAAAGGGTCACAGTATTTGTGGGAAAACAAAAAAAATGAACAACCTATGTCTCAAAGAGCTTTGTACTTCCCAAAGAGAACACACCTCGTAGGTACAATAAATACATGTATCATACGTAAATGTATAAATAGTTAATGGGATTATACACCTGAGATAACTGCTTTTCTATTCTGAGGAAATGATGATGAAATTTCACCAGGAGCTCAATACCACTCTGAGAATGAGGGCTTAACCCCCGTCCTGACTCATTGCATCGCTTTCTTATATGAAAATAGACAAGCCTGTACATACTCTGTATAAAAAGGCTTATCTGGCATGAATTTCAGATAGCAAGAAGAAAACTTCAGGAGGTTCAGAGAAGCATCCAGAAGCTCAGATGATTGTCTGGCACTAATACAACTTGCTTGACAGGAAAATAGAGGTGTAAATCTCAGAATTAGATGATCTTTTAAGAATTTCAAAACCTCCTGCTCTTAATTGGAAATCCTAGAAGAATAGCTTCTTTTAAAATGTACTGATAATATGCTTTACAGCTTAATATTCAGAAGCCTATGCTTTGGCTAAGTGAGCTTCAGGAAGGAAGGAAACTTGTGGTTTAGTTCCATTTACTTTGGAAACGCTGGTTCCAAACATCTACTTCTGTGCTCAGTCATCTTATCATCTGTAAAATGGAGGCAACTCTAAGAACACATAGTTACAGAGATGTTGCACAGCTTCATGTGTCATCGTCTTCATTTGTTTCAGAATACCAATAACATCTAAGCTACTACTACAAAAAATGCAATGTTATTTGGGGTCATCTAGTGCAGCTCTGTCAAAGTAAAGAAAAGGAAAGGGACCTAGAATGACTATAATTTTCCCAAGAGGACACTATTATTTTATTGTAAATCTGGGACAAGAACCCTGATCTCTTTGATCCCATTCCATTGTTCTTTCACTGGATTCTGAACAAACCAGAGAAATAAAGAGAAATAAAACTCCTGTGTGCTGTGTCACTTGTACAGGACATGGCAAAATTGGAATTGGAGCTCTACATATTAAGAGGTATCTGGGAAATTCTTCAAACTAATTGAGATATATACCAGGTACATAGAAAACAGTATGTTTCCTGAAGATGATTCTGTGTCCCCTGCATCGGCAGGTGGACTCTCAACCACCGTGCCACCAGGGAAGCCTTAAGGAGATGTTTTAAGTGAGGCTATTATGTGATTTTCAGACACCACCATATGTAATTGACTATATACTATCCCATTACAGGAATAACTTCCAGTACTCATACTGACTACTCTACTGACTTAACTAGCACAAGACACAGAAGCATAAGGACAAAAACCACCTTACAATATAGCCATGTCTTGCACTTCACAGCTCTCAAAGCATGTGCATTTGAAGAAGAAAAAAAGAACTGAAGAGTACAAAACCAGAAGCTATTCTGTGGAAAATTATTTCAGTCATCAGGCATGTGAAAGATAAGTCAAAGATTCAGTTCTCATCAATGCTTAGTCAAAACAGAAATTTTCTTCTGTCAAGAATATACTCCAGGGGCTTCCCTGATGGCGCAGTGGTTAAGAAGCCACCTGCCAGTGCAGGGGACAAGGGTTTGAGCCCTGGTCCAGGAAGATCCCACATGCCGCAGAGCAACTAAGCTGGTGTGCCACAACTACGGAGCCTGCGCTCTAGAGCCCGTGAGCCACAGCTGCTAAGCCTGCGAGCCACAACTACTGAAGCCTGCGTGCCTAACACCCATGCTCTGCAACAAGAGAAGCCACCGCAGTGAGAAGCCTGTGCACCGCAACAAAGAGTAACCCCCACTCTGCAACTAGAGAAAGCCTGCGCACAGCAACGAAGACCCAACACAGCCAAAAATAAATAAATAAATAAATAAATAAAAGAATATACTCCACCAATAATATGTGTAATGGAATGGTGTGAATGAGTATTTTATCAGAATTCCTGTAATGCACAAACCTATAGCAGTACTGAAATCAGTAAAGCATTTATAATAGTAAATATTTATGAGGAAGTAATCCATAGAGGTTTTCTCAAAGTTAACAATGAAAATTAATGTGACATTATCAATAATAAATTGTGAAGCTGAAATAAACTTTTCTAAACTATTAATAACTAAAAGCAAATTCTAATCAACCATGTTACAAGAAATCTGTGTCTATAAACTACAAAGCTCATTTCTTAAAATTTTATTTCGAAAATACATAAACTGTCGTTTGAGGAGGCAGTTAAAGAATATATAGCTAAAAGAGTGGGGAAAAAGTTTTATAGAGACACATCTGGCAGTAGTTAATTTTTAAATGTCATTTTTCTAGATTTTGTGATACCTATAGTATTGATATTTGAAAGCATTTAAAAAATTGTAATTTGAAGATTTGCTACTTCCAGGTAGAATAAAATATTTTGAAGCAAAACAATGTTTCCACTGAGAAAAACAAAAAAAGCCAAATAAAATAGCCAGCATTCAATCAAAAAGTTCTAGACAAACCAAGAGATAGAATCATGACTAAAATTCTAAGAAAAGAACAGATAATACAAAAATATTTATATAAGATATTGTGTATCTTTATCAGGAAAAGTCTTTATCAAGAAAAGACTTTAAAATCATCAGAATTAATATTATATTTTATTTATTTGTATATTATATTTATATATAGATATTTATATATTTATATAAAGAACTTAAAGATAGAGCCCTAGTTAAGGCAGTGACAATAGCAGTAGCAGTGGGAGTGAAAAGAAATGGTTATATTCAAGCATATTTTTTCAGGAAAAGTCCAAGATGAAATGTCTGACTGCATACATGGGATGGATAGACGGAGTGGGAAAAATCAAAGTTAACTATAGAGGTTCTAGTGAAGATGGGGTTGCCATCACCCAACCCAAGGGGTTGCGATCATCCCCAAGGTCTAGGAGACTCAAAGGGAAGGTCATGGTCAGAGGCAAAGTTAATTGGTGGGAAAATAAGACTCCCAGTCTCTCCATCTCCTTATACCAGTTTTTTTTAAACATCTTTATTGGAGTATAATTGCTTTACAATGGTGTGTTAGTTTCTGCTTTATAACAAAATAAATCAGTTATACATATGTCCCCATATCTCTTCCCTCTTGCATCTCCCTCCCTCCCACCCTCCCTATCCCACCCCTCTAGGTGGTCACAAAGCACCAAGCAGATCTCCCTGTGCTATGTGGCTGCTTCCCACTAGCTATCTATTCCTTATACCAGTTTTGTTTTTCTGCTCATATATGTAGCAGCATTTCATTCAAGGGGAAAGTCATTGATCTGACTGGTCAAATTAAACAACGTAGTTCAAGACACATTTACAGTGGTTAGTTCCTCCACAATTTAGAAAGTCACATTCACAATTTCCCTCTTCCTACGCTGCGGAACACATTGGCCATTCCTCCAAAGTTTCCACTCCACAGAGTGGACCAGAGATGACTTTAGCCCAGAACTGAGAGCTTGGCATGAGATGGTGTCAGCCCCACGTAGAGCTCTGGCATAAGTTATAACTCAACCCAGCTCTACAGAGAGATCTGCATGGAATCCTGGGAGTAAACTCAGCCATAATAATGTGATTCTGTTTTTCATTTGCTTTTCTTCCTTGCTTAACTTTTCCTGGCCACTCTGACAAACAAACTTTCAGGCATTCCTGGGCCACTCACTAACTTTATTCCATTTAATGTCATCCAGATTCCCAAGAAAATTACTAACTATAAGGAGGGAAATTTGGAACATGGTGAGTTTTAGATGCCTGAAATATACAGGTCATTAAATCCAGTTAAGTAGGAAATTATCTGGATCTCAAATATGCCAGTAGAATAGCAGTTTAAGCTCAATTTAATGTACTCTTACTGGAGACACATGTAAATTCTGGGTCAATTTTGAAAAAGTTAAAAGCACATAGCTGAGATTAAAAGAAAGAAAGGAACACCTGCATGTTTCAGAAAGTAACAGAGAAATTAAATCCAGAGAAAGAAGAGCGGACTGATGTCTGTGGGTTCCATTCCTTACTATAGGCCTTATGTAAATAGGGGCTGGAACTAGAAATCTAACATTACCTTGAGGCCAGGAATTTAGACTCAGGATGGAACAATATTGAGAAGTTGGTACAGATATCCTACAGAAATTTCATGAGGAACTGCTTAGTCCATTAAGAGGGCCAAGGGAGGTGGTGAGGAAAATTGATATCTCTTGAAAACCTTCAGGTACAGAAAACATCAACACCTCTGAAAAGTAGGCCTGTCCTTCCCAGAGTTGTGATGGCCAGGTTGTCACTAACCTGTAAGGCCCTGTATGAATCAGAAACTGCAAGGAGAGTAATTCAAAGAAAAACAGATGCAGGATGGGTGTGGCAGTAAATCCTAGGACCCTATCAGAAACAAAATTAAAACCACTCTAAAGGGAAATTTTAACAAACCAGAGCAGATAGTATCCTAATCAGAATAGAATAATAATTCTGAGGAAGTTACTTTACTTATTTAAGTAATATTCAATGCATTTCCATGGCCAGGCCCTTTTGAAGAATTCTAAAACATATACAAACAATTCGTTTACATCTTATATATCCCACCATCCAGAGAAAAATTCACTTAAGTACTGTACTGGTGGAAATTGGGCAGTACTATGGAGACAATGAAAAGGTGTTTACCATCTAAAAACGTGAAGGTAAGAAAGATAATGTCTAATTTTTAATTATCCTGTGGTTTATTGAAATCTTTTGGAAACCCAAAATAGAGAAAACCTAGGAGGCAATGAAGACTTAAATATTTAGAGATTTATCAACTCATCTATAAAAGCTTTATTAATCTCTTCTTTTAATGACATTCCTGAGAGGTATAAATGTGTCCAGTGATAGAGTTGGAGAAGCCTGAGAGAATTTCAATTGTTTACTATTCTTGGTCAGCTATTAAGACCTTTCAGGAGCATCTTGATTTTCATAGCATCATCCAACAAAAAGCAGGATATTTTACAGAAAGTTCTGGTCCACTTTTTGGCTTGCTTTTGTGTTTATGTTTTTGGTTTTCTCACGTTGGGCGGTACATTAAGCTACCTATTGCATACTCCCTCATTCATGCATGCATTCATTCAAACAATATTTACTGAGTTGAGATATTTAATTAACACTCAATAAATGATGTTTAGATGAATGAATGTGCTTTTTATCAAAGTAAGTGTAAGTACTGAGAAAAATTACAGAATGTATGATCCCAGCCCCACAAAAGCATATAATTGTGTTGAGGATATAACATATGCTGATGAAATAACTAATATATCATGTTGGACAGTTTCTAATTTCAAAAATGAGTTTTTATAAATAATCAGAGCCTAAGGAGGACAAAGAAGGGACAGTTCATTATGGGTTGAATCTATCAACAAATGTACGTTTCAGATGAGATTTGAGATTGACCTTAAAGAAAGAAGAGGACTTAGATATATGAACAGAGAACAAAAAAGGCATGGTGATAGCATGTGCATAGATAGTGTGGCCAATATTTATGTTCTTCATTAAAGATAGTCAGAGATAACCCAAAGGTAACTGTTTCCATGGGTCCATTCTCAGTATCCAAACAAAACGGTAAATCCTATCTTAGTAAAACTAATGAAAAACACAGTCTTTAACAAAGACATTGTGAAGGAAAGGGGGAGAGAAAGGCTTGCATCCCACACCACACAACAAAACTTATTTAATTATTTGTTTCATTTTCTCCCTCTGAAAATTTCCTCTCCCTCTCTCTGTACGTCTCTCTTCTCCCACATCTGGCCACACTCTACCAGCCACCTTTCCAGATCTTTCCAGAACTCTCCATCCTAGTTTCATTATGCCACAAGTTAAACATCTCACAGGTCTCCAGGATGCATCCTCATCACTTATTCCACAAAGACAGACAAAGGACACTTCTCAGGATCACGTTTCTTGGAAGGAAGAGGTCACGAGGAGTGATTATAAATAATATAAGGTGGAGAGCAGTGACTTAAAATACCATTTTTCCTCTTAGAATGTGAATACAGGGAACTTTGGGAAATTAGAAAATCTAGAAAGGATCCATTGATAATTATTTATTTTCAATGAATAAAATAAAATGTAATAATATGGCTAAACTCTGGCAGATTAACTTTTTCAAATGTTGCTTTCACACACCTTCACTATTGGGATGTTTGATAAACTCATCTTTCCTTCTTCACTTTCTTCTTTCTTTGCAGATACTGGCACCAAACTTTCAAACAATAAGAACCTTCCCATAAGTCCCTTGTCAGGCAAGATTAAGGTATAACAATCCAAACAGATTTTTGAAGAAGATAAGTGGTTGAAAGCACAGGAAAAGAACTGGGTTTCTCTTTTTCAACAGTCACATAATGAGTAATGTGGGAATTGGCTTAAAAAGTCTCTCTCCATGAGGTGCTAAGGTTAAGATTAGAACTTCTGAGGCCAGAAGAGCAAAATAACTACAACAATCCACATATTTTCAAGAGCCGCCCTTTGGATGTGAGGGATTGATTTTTCCCACTATTGTTTCAGCAACCCAACTGGTGTCTTTATTAAATGACATAAGAGAATACAGTGTGGCCAAGAAGGCTTAGATTCCCTTAGCCCCAAGTCAGATATTCTCAAGTGACTCTCCACTCAAATTAAAAAGAGAGATTTACAAGAGGAAACTGGATACAACTGAGTGTACTTTTATTTCACCCCTTTACCTGAATGTTTTGTTTTCAGTTCTCCACTGAAGTTGCCTACATTAATATATTTTTAAGAACATTTCCTTAAGTTGAAGTATTCAGTCAGTATATTCATTTACTATAATTGAGAAAAGCCAAATGACTTAGGCAAATTCATTTCTATATTGCCACAGCAGTGTATTGTGAACTAAATAACACCTGGCAGTTCTTTACTCAGATACTAACTCAATTAGAAGGCAGAACAAGGATATCTACCCATTCAGGGAAGGAAATGTCACTTAGCCTCTGTAGCTGTCTTAGGTCTCTTATCATCACAGTAACAAATTGAAGACTAAAAACCATACGGTCATCTCAATAGATGCAGAAAAAGCTTTTGAAAAAATTCAATATCCATTCATGGTAAAAACTCTCCAGAAAGTGGGCATAGAGGGAACATACCTCAACATAATAAAGGCCATATATGACAAGCCCATAGCTAACATAATCAATGGTGAAAAGCTGAAAGCATTTCCCCTAAGATCAGGAACAAGACAAGGATGCCCACTCTCACCACTTTTATTGAACAGAGTTTTGGAAGTCCTAGCCACAACAATCAGACAAGAAAAAATAAATAAATAAAAGGACTCCAAAATGGAAAGGAAAAAGTAAAACTGTCACTGTTTGCAGTTGGCATGATACATAGAAAATCTGAAAGACACCATCAAAAACCTATTTGAGCTCAAATATGAACTCGGAAAATTTGCAGGATACAATAGATTTCTATATATAAATTTTGTATTTCTATACACTCACAGTGAACTATCAGAAAGAGAAATTAAGGAAACAATCCCATTTACAATCGCATAAAAAAGAATAAAATACATAAGAATAAACCTGCCTAAGGAGGTAAAAGACCTGTACCCAGGAAACTGTATGACACTCATAGAAGAAATGAAAGATGACACAAAGAGCTGGAAAGATATACCATGGTCACGGATTGAAAGAATTAATATTGTTAAAATGACCGTCATACCCAAGGAAATCTACGGATTCAATGCAGTCTGTATCAACATATCAAGGGCATTTCAACAGACCTAGAACAAATAATTTTAAAGTTTGTATGGAAACACAAAAGATCCTGAATAGCTAAAACAGTCTTGAGAAAGAAGAACACAACTGGAGGAATCATGCTCCCTGGCTTCAGACTGTGCTACAAACCTACAGTAATCAAAACATTATGGTACTGGCACAAAAACATCGACCACTGGAACAGAATAGAGAGCCCAGAAAGAAACCCATGCTCTTATGGTCAATGAATCTATGATAAAGGAGGCAAGAATATGCAATGGAGAAAAGTCTGGGCTTCCTTAGGGATGGTTTCATCAATTAATTTGTTTTCTTAAATGGACCACACTTTTCCATGTCTTTGTATACCTTGTGATTTTTTTGGTTGAACATTTGGCTTTCAAATATTATAATGTAGTGTCTGTGGATATCAGATTCTCCCACTTTCCCAGGGTTTTCTGGGCTTTTGATTGTTGAAGGCTGTAGTAGTCATTTTGTTTAGGGACCTTTCCAAACTAGTTTTGTAATGACTGTACTCCTTATCATATGTAGGCACTGAAGTCTCTGTTCCTTTAGTTCATGTTTAGCTAATGTTTTGACAGAGATGTCCTTGAATTCCTGCACCTAAGACAAAAAAAAAAAAACAAATATACACAAGCACATCCATATGCACACTGAAAACCACACACCTCTCCTCATTATGCCGATTGCTGGATCACTCCTTCAACATTTAGCTGACCTGCACTGAGTTCAGGGCGCTGCCCATGGTAGAAGCTTAGAGACTCCTCTGGTTTTTTCAGAACATGCATCTTATCTTGAGTATGCATGTGGCTTTCTTAATTTCTTTGGACACGTGTACTTTTTGTATGTTCTAAGTTCCCAAAGAATCTCCCCCAACTTTTGCTCCTGCATCTTATGTGGTCTATTGTATTTCAATGCACAGTCTTCTTCCCCAGCCATCTGTGCTTTGTTAGTTCACCTTGCACTTTTTTTGAGCAATGACCGCTGTTTTTCCAGACTGTGTTCCAAGTTAGCTAAGACAGAGATAAGGATCTTGTGTCAGTCCTTCAGGTAGCTCCCAGACAGGTTAGAACAGATACACACAGTAATCCAAGAGTATGGTCTCTTCTGCTCCCTCCTGAAGCAGGATTGAGGGTCCCATACTAGGAATGGTCTGCTGCTACTTTAAGCCTATCACTGCATTAAGACTCCACCACTTTAAGACCATCACTACACTAACAGTGGACGGGGCATGGGCAAGTAAAAATGCCACAAAGCTTTCCTGCCATTTTCAAATTGCCTCTTCCCTGGTTCAGTATGTGTTTTGTTGCTGTAAATCTTTGCCTGATTCCGGGACTAAGAGAAACTCAAGGAACCCCACAACAAGAAACAGTATAATCAAACTCTCAGATGCCAAAAGACAGAGAAAGAATCTTTTCTCCCAAAGGAGAAAGAAAAAACAAATTTGTTACAAAGCAGGGATCCTCAGAAAGATTCATAGCTAATTTCCTATCTGAAACCACGGAAGCAGGAGGCCAGATATATTTAAAGTGCTGAAAGAAAAAAATTGTCCACCAAGAATTCGATATGTGGCCAAACTGGTTTCAAAATTTAGGGAGAAATTAACACATTCCCAGATGAACAAAGGCTGAGGGCGTTTGTTTTACAACTTCCTACCACTGCCCTATGACAAATGTTAAATTGAGCCTTCAGGTTGAAATGAAAGGACACTAGACAGCAACTCGAAGCTGTATAAAGAAATAGAAATCTCCAGTAAAGATAAATACATGGGCAGATACTAAAGCCAGTATTGTGCTACTGGCTTGTAACTCTACTTTGTATTTCTTACATGATTGAAAAAACAAATGCATAAAATAATCATAAATCCATGTTGTTGGGCTCACAAAGTATAAAGGTGTAACTTGTGACAAAAATAATGTAAAGAGGAGGAATGGAACTGTAGAGGAACAGAGTTTCTGTGTGCTATTGAAGTTGGTTTCAATTCAAATGATATTGTTTGAACTTTAGAAGGGTAAATGTAATCTTCTTGATAACCACAAAGAAAATATCAATAGACAATATGCAAAAAGAAATGAAAAAGGAATTGAGTTCACTACAAGAAAATCAGCTAAGCACAGAAGAAGTCAGTAATGGAGTAAATGAGGGGCAAAAAATGCATAAGACATACAGAAAACAACCAGGAAACAGACAGAATTAAGTTCTTCCTCATCAGTAATTTTTGAAAAAGTAAGTGGATTCAGCTCTCCAATAAAAAGATAAATATTGGCAGAATGGACTTTAAAAACAACCATAATCCAAGTATATGCTGTCCACAAAACCTCACTTGATTTCAAGAGACACAAGTTGGTTGAAAGTTAAAGCACAGAATAAAATATCCCATGCAAATAGTAATAAAAAGAAAGAGAGAGAGAGAAAAAGAAAGGAAGGAAGGAAGGAAGGCAGGAAGATAGATCTGGGATGGCTATGTTAATATCACACAAAATAAACTTTAAATCAAAAACTATCACAAGAGGAAAAGGAGGCCACTATATGTTGATAACAAGTTCAATCTATCAAGAAGACATAACAACTATAAACATATATGTACCAAACAACCCCCAAATATGTGAAGCAGACTGACAGAATTGAAGGAAGAAATAGATAGTTCTAAAATAATAGTTGGAGATCAATACCTTGCTTTCAATAATGGATAACACATCTAGACAGAAGATCAGTAGAGAGGTAGGGGGACTGAATAACACATTTAACCAACTAAACCTAACAGCCATATATAGATCACTCCACTCAACAACAGCAGAATACACATTTTTCTCAAGTACACATGGAACGTTCTCCAGGAAAGACCATATGTTACACCACAATACAAGTACCAATACATTTTTAAGAAATTGAAATCATACAAAGTATCTTCTTCAGCCACAGTGAAATGAAGGTAGAAATCAATAACAAAACCATTGGTAGCCATTTCCCATCATGCCTGCCACACATGATATAAAGCAATGAAGGAAAAAACATAATTTACCATTTAGAAAAGTGGGAAAGAGGACATATCATTGACACAGAGTGTGTGCTGTTTCCCGTTGTCAGGGATAGAAATAAATTAGCATCATTTATTCATTAGTGTGTTAATTTCTTGGTCAATCATTGGGCAGCCAGTGTTTCTGCCTGATGGGAAGATTTCCTATACTCAGTGTTGAGTGGAGACAACCTTGAAAGGGACATTTAAAAGGATTATACTGTGATGGGCTTAGCAGTACCCTTCCTCCTATGCCAGTATTTAGGCTGGGGTATTTCCATGGAGTGTGTACAATTGTAGGCCCCAGGTCACCAGAATTTAGTTGGATTCATTTTGTTAATACATTCCCTCAGTACTTTGTCTTTTATTTGACTGTTGCATTTACTTCATTCTTTATTATCACTGCAAAACAACTTTGTTTTCTGTTCAGATGCCAAAAAGTGGATATCAATACCTCCTGAGTTTTACACATCACAGATCTGTTTTACATATCAGAGACAGAGACAGCAACTATTTCCAGTGACTTTGAGACATACTTTGAACATGTGATTAACATGTTGAGTGTTGAAATGTGTGTCGAGCTCATTATACTTGCTCTAAAAGGTTTCAAACTGCACAGATTTAAAAATCTTTTTCTTTGAATAGTTTTCCTGTGCTGTCCCTTTGTGTCAGACTGTTAATGTGCGTCTGGCACCTTCAAATAATGTGGCCTTGTAACCAATTATTTACATGTTGTTTTATCCACAGAGAATCTTTTTTTTTAAATAAATTTATTTATTTTTGGCTGTGTTGGGTCTTTGTTGCTGCACATGGGCTTTCTCTAGTTGGGGCGAGTGGGGGCTACTCTACATTGTGGTGTGCGGGCTCCTCATTGCTGTGGCTTCTCTCTTTGTGGAGCATGGGCTCTAGGCACTGGGGTTTCAGTAGTCGTGGCACACGGGCTTCAGTAGTTGTGGCTCATTGGCCCTAGAGCACAGGCTCAGTAGTTGTGGCGCACGGGCTTAGTTGTTCCGTGGCATGTGGGATCTTCCCAGACCAGGGCTCGAACCCATGTCCCCTGCACTGGCAGGCGGATTCCCAACCACTGTACCACCAGGGAAGTCCCCACACAGAGAATCTTAAGGTCAAAACATACAACTCGATTAACTACACGTCCTCCTGTTCACATTTCCCTCATCTTTTCTTCATCTTCTGTCTATGTTTCCTTGGCCCTGTTTATATTACGTGCTTTTGCCATTATATTTGATTGTCTGTATTCCAGTGAGTTACCACAATGCTTTATGAGACATGGTAGGATATAAATGCATTTAAGTAATATATATGTATGTAGTTTGCTTGAGTGCAGTGTTTTTTGTTTTCTGTACTGAATTCATTAGCATGGGTCTGTATAAAATTTAGCATAGGTCAATATGTAATTTGTAAACCAATAAGGTCTTAAAAGTGAGGAATTAAGTCTTTTAAATTTAATTATTTATTGTAAAGAGCAGAATAGCATACATAAACAGGTGCCTAAGGAAAACTTTTATTCTAATATGGAACTCTCATGAACACCTATTTTTTTTTCTTCTAATGGTATGATAGTAGGCCATTTGATTATTTCTATTTTTATGGCTTTAACTTTAGAACAATGAAATATTCGTAAATTTTAAAAAGTATTTTTCTTTATTTGATGGGGGTGGGATACTGGAGAAATGAAATGTCAAACACCTATTGAGGAATCCATACTTGTCTATATATTGTGTACTTTTATTTCAATAACTGATTTAAAATTCCTAAAAGGATGTTATAATAAGGTATTATGCCATTTTACAGACTGAATTAAGTGAATTTCAGGGAGGTATGAAACTTGCCTAAGGCTATCCAGCTGCCAAGCGGTAGAAGTGAGAATTAAATCCAGGTATACCTGTCGCCAAAGTTTCTGCTCATCTCTTTACATCATCCACTTTTAATAGCCAATGCTTTCCTGCTTACAAATATGACTGAGGTTTCCAGACAGTCAACATTCCTTTTTAATCAGATAGAAAAATTCCTGTTGATTCTCTAAAGACATATTCCTTTTCCATTAAGTGACTTTAGTTGTTCAAATAATACTTCCAGACAGTAGTAATCATACAGTTGGAGACTAAGAACAGAACTCAGGGATGTGTCTAGCAGTCAGTATAGACCAACTGGGCTCACTGATGATATTTACGGTCATTTCCTCTAGACTAACATAATCTTATCAATAAGACCCTAATAATTCACAGTACGGCCCTTGCCTGATTGTTTGTTCTTCTCCCTCTATCACTCTCTCTTTCCCCATATTATTATTATTATTGGCAATTTTTGGTGAATTAAATTCAGGGATTAGTATTCAGGAGTACTAGTCACAAAAGCAGAGAATCTTAGCTCACACCAAAGGAAGAAAATAGAGAAAAAGTATAAATTATATGAATACACACACATATACACATGTGCCACCTATATGTTGCACTTCTCCAAAATCTATTCGGTATCTGCACATTTATTGTATATTAGCAGTAAGACTAGAAATGAGCGTAACGCTCTGTTTACAAGGCACAGAAAACAGACCCAAATATGGAAATTACTAGCAATGAGAATGGGGAAGAAAGACTACAACAAGGAATGTAGATGATATTTTTGTTTCCTAGCTATGATGCCAAATATTGAACTTTCAACTTGAGACAAGAAGGCCATAAAAAGTTGTATTCATTTTCTAGAGCTGCCATGACAAAGTACCAGAGACTGAGGAGGTTAAACAACAGAAATTTACTCACTCACAGGTCTAGAGGCTAGAAATCTGAGATAAGGTGTCAGCAGGATTGATTTCTTCTCAAGTATCTCTTCTTGGTTTGTAGATGCCATGTTTTCCTTTTGTCTTCCCATGGTCTTCTCTCTGTGCATGTCTGTGTCCTAATATTTTCTTTTTATAAGGACACCAGTCATATTGGATTAGAGCCCACCCATTTGACCTCATTTGACCTCAGTTACCTATTTAAGGGCCTTATCTCCAAATACAGTCATATTACCAGGTATTGGGGGTTAAGACTTCCACATATTAACTTGAGCAGGACACAATTCAGCTGATAATAGAAGATAAGAGTAATTTAAGCAAGTAAGTAACTATTGTTTACAGTGAGTTGCTTAAGGATATGAATTTACTCAAGAAGAACAAGAAGAAATTACATAACACTTTATGTTATACAAAGATGTTAAATTAATCATCATAACATCCTGTGAGATGGGCATTAAATTAGACTAAGCAAGATTAAGCAACTTATCCAGAATTGTATAGTTGGTACTTTCCAGAATTTAAACCAGGTATTTTCCCAGTTCCATTCTACGTTATATTTTCATTTCATTATTTGAAATGAATTTTGAGTCTTCATTTTCCTTAGTTTCTGAAGTTATATGGGGATAGAATGGAGTTGGATATTTTCAGTGACATTCACACATGGGGAAGGAAATTGAGTCCGGAAGCTTCAGCAATGTTTCCATGGAGAGCACTAACAACAGAACCAGAAACACTGTTATCCTTTTGGTTCAGTGATCTTTCCTGAAGCACTACAAGAATCAATTTTAAGAAGCCCAATGTTTTCCAAACTTTCACCAATGGGCTCTGTAGGGTCCTCTAACAGTATCTAAGAGACTAACTAGTTTTACATTCCAAGCCACTTAAGACAAGGAGTTCTGATTGTTCTCTGTGAGGAAATCAAGGGACAATCATAGATGGTGATTTAGGATAGTTTCTTCAGGGCCCAGGCAAAACCTAATACACAGTAATAATCATTGTTAACTGCATCTTTGACAAGGATTAATCAGGTATCAAAGAGGTTTATAAATTGGGAGAAATTATGATCAAGGAGAAACATAGACCACAGATATTTAATTAGTGCTCAATTATTTATGAGTTTAACTTTGGTTAACCTAATTTTCCTTCTTCTAGACAATTTCCAATTCATCTCCACAAAGAGACCAGAATAATCACCTTCCCATACAAGATTTATTGTGTTCCTTTAATTTAAAGCATACAGTGACTTCTACATTCACTCCACCAAGTTTTGCTAGGAGAGAAAAGGAGACATTATATTTTGTCTTGAATTAAATATGCCACCATACTTGACTTAGCTCATCCTACTGGAAGCACTTTGAGGGCAGATTCTACAGGTTTGTCTTACATCCCCTATGGAATCAAGCCAAGGGAAGCACACACAGTTACAGCTGGAAAAACATTTGTTCTGGGTTAATACTTTTAGCCTTTACCACCAAGATTTTATCACCAAGATCTATCTTTACAGTCTCTAAACGGGAGACCTTCTTGCCTTCCCTTTTCATATTGACTAGGAAGGTAAAGGGAAGAACTGAGAAGTACCCAAAGTCAGCTAGCAGCCAGCACAGATAAATCATCTGTGGAGATATTGTTTCTTTCAAAAGATATAAACATAAGAGGAAGTCCTAGTGTTTGAAACAATTGTGCATAATAAAATTCCATGAAAACCTAGAAATCCAGATGCAGATCAGTAACATATTGGTTAAATAAGCTGTTATGTTCATGCAATGGACAAGTGTACATACATTAAGAAGAACGAGATACTCTTTTCTATGAGATTCTCTTTTCACTGAACTCATCAGTGCTGCAAAAACAATGTTACATAATACTTTCTTTAACATTATATCAGGCATCCTCATCTTGTCCTGCATTTATTGCCAGTGTTACTAAAGTCTATCACTTACCTCTTTCTCTTTTAGACATACAATTTCTTCTTATTTTGGAAGCATTCATCAATCCCTATTGTACTCTTTCTTTTAAATTACAAATGATTATTGAATTTTATAAAATATCTTTTGGGGGATATTTCAAGTGATTTTATACTTTTGCTCTCCTTTGACCTTGTTATATGGTAAATTATATTTTGTTATTTTATATTATGCTATTTATTATATATTGTATTCTGTTTACTAATTACATTTATTATATTATAATTACATTATTTTTAAGGTAGCATTTTGTTTTAGATAGATAAAACAACCAGTGGAATAGGAAGCATCTTAAAATTAGATGTAAGAGCATAAGGGAATTGAGATTAAAATAAAATTCACGTTTTGGATCAGTAGCAAAAATTATTCAACAAAAGTGGGAAAATATGGCTATCATAGAATTACTAAATTCTAGATACAGCAACTAGTTGAAAGTTAAAAAATAATGAAAGTGTAAAAGTATCAGAAACCTGGGAGACTTGAAATAAATTATTCATGAGGAATACCTTTCTAAGATACAAAGAAAAAAGGATACATTTAATTATATAAGAATTAAAATTTTCCTCATGGCAAAATGCACTACAAAGGTCAGAAAACAAGCAAAACAAATTGGGAAATATATTTAGAAATGGATATGCTTTCTTTAAAACTTTTGAGAGAAGCGCATGTTTCTTTTTCCTTTAACCTGTTATGTGGGTATTAATCTATAATGTAGGTGCATGGTTCCTTTCCTTTAACCTGTATGTGAGATTTAATCTATATGTTAAGTTCATGGTTCCTTTCCTTTCATCTGTAATGTGAGTGTCAACATGGGGCACTGTTTCCAAGCACAGACTTTGGATGTTCTTGTACTGGTCCCGTCACTGACCATCCACAAAAACTTATAAATGTTGCTTTACTTTCCTGGGGGTTAGAGTCTTAGCTAAGAAATGGAAGCAAAATAGAACTTTCCCCCAGGGATGATAGAAGGTTTAAAGGAGTAAATATGTAAGTGACTTAGCACAGTGCCTAGTACAAGAGAGATCAATATAAGTACTTACCAATTTTTTAAAGAGACAGATGAAAGAAATAAAATGTGGTGATTTCAATCTATTGATATATATTCTTGACATTAAACTACCTTTTCATTCATTGGATGACCTAACTTGCTCATGCTTTTTCTTACTCTAGTGAACTTGGGTAGCTAATACCATAGTTAAAAATTTTTGCTTTTATATTTACAAGTAAATTTGACCTGTAAATTTCTTTTTCCTTACAGTCTTAATCTATTTTCAGTATTAGGATTATATAGACTTCATAAGATGAATAAAGGAGCATTCTTCCTTTGCTACTCTCTAGAAGTTTTTCTTTGTTAATATTGACGTTATCTGTTTAATAGAAGTTGGATAGAATTCACCTCCCAAATGATCTGGCCGGGTCTGGTATTTTCTTGGTGAAAGCTTGTAAACTATTGACTTAATTCCTTTACTGGTGCAAGAACTCCAGTACAAATTTCCTCTTGTGTCAGTTTTGATAAACTTTAGGAGCTAGGAAATTGTCCACTTTACAGAAATGTTCAAATTTACTTGCATTTCCTATATTCTGTTTGTACTCTCTGCTATAACATTGTCCTGATTCTGTATATTATTTACTTACGTTTTTGTTTTGCTTAATCAAAGTTTGTTTTTTTAAATCTTTTCAAAGAATATTCTTTTGACTTACTAGTTCACCTCAATTTTATACTTTTTTCTGTTTTATTAAGTTCTGCTCATATCTTTATTGTCTATTTTTTCTATGTTCTCAGGTTTATTGTTTTACTCTTCTGATGTCAATTAAAACACTTGGTTATTACTTTTAATAAATCTTTTTACTTATAAATAGTTGAACTTTTTGAAGATTCCAGCTTAGTTGTAAGTATCTAAGGGTCAGCTCCTCCTCATAGTTGCTGGCCTAAGGCCTAGTTCACCTTATAGCAATGTATATATTGACATTTTTTCCCCTTGACTTTCTGTGTTTTGCTACTTCTCACTTTTCTTTGCAGAGAAGCCCTTTGAAATACCCTTAACTTATTTTACAGCCAATAAGTCTCTAAAATACTGTGTATTTTTTTAGGATAAATCAACTTATATAATTAGGCAGGAAATCTGATCTGCCATATTTTTAAAAACAGCATAATTTCACTCTTCTCCATGATTAATCTGCTGTATTACATGACCTTTGAGTTTTTAACTTTATCAATGACATGTACTTTAAAAATGTTTTAAAGATCCTACCCAGTCTTTTAAAACATCCTTGCTCCTTGTTTCAATTCTAGTTTTATGTATATTTTCTGCCTGGCACCTGATTATTCCAACATCTGATGGATGGCCTTGGGAATTTAATTCTGCTATTAATTGTTTTTGCTGGTTCTCTCCACTTGTAGCTGATTTCTTCATTATTGTGTAAATTTAGATCATGAGCTCACGTTTAGCTAAACTTTATCTGTGGGAACGCTATAGACCTGTGTTGAAGGTCTGCCTCTCCAGAAAGGGTTTAGTTTTGTGTTTGGAATACCACCGATTTGGAAGCATTTTAAGTTAATTTCTTAGCTTCTGTATGCAAGACCGCAAATAAATTTGCAACCCAAACACTGTGAACACAGATCTGCGGTTCAGAATTCTCAAGATTTCCTACCTGTTTCCTACCCAGAGCAGAGGCCAAGAGAATTTGTTCTTAGTGTCCCTTTGCCAGCAGATATTTTTTTCTCCTGGCACACCCTTTCATTAAAGGTGAAGCTAGGGATAGATAGGTTTAGTTCTAACTTCCCATCTAGTAGGGATGGAGTCTTACCTCCTGCCTCCCGTGTGGTCATGGCCATTTTAACAACAAGTCTCTATGTCAGGTCAGGTGTGTCATTAAACTATGGCCTGTATTCCAAATCCAGACAGATGCCTATTTTTTATGGCCTATGAGCTATGAATAATTTTCACATCTTAACTGGTAACATTTTAAATGGTTACCTAAGTACCTAAATAATATCCTCAATTTTGCCTCTTTGGTCTACAAAGCCTAAAATATTTGCCATTTGGCTCCATAAAAACAGGATTTCCAGCTTCTGTTCTAAGCTATCAAGATCTTCAATCCACTCTTAATATAGCTATAACTCTCACACATGTACCACCCTTCCTTCATGGGTCCTGGAAATTTCAACTGCACACTTCCAAAATCAACCACACACCTAAAAATAAGTTGTGTACATTTAACCTAGCATACTTAACCCTTTTCTTTTAGGAGAGTTTTTCAAGTAATCTTGCCCGCAGTATTCTTCAGAACTTCATTAATAATGGCAAAAAATTAGGCTTCCCTGGTGGCGCAGTGGTTGAGAGTCCGCCTGCCGATGCAGAGGACACGGGTTTGTGCCCCGGTCCAGGAAGATCCCACGTGCTGTGGAGCAGCTGGGCCTGTGAGCCATGGCCGCTGAGCCTGTGCGTCTGGAGCCTGTGCTCCGCAATGGGAGAGGCCACAACAGTGAGAGGCCCACGTACCGCAAAAAAAAAAAAGGCAAAAAATTAAAACAACTTAACATTCAACAAAAATGGGAATTGTTCATAACAATTATAGAAGCACATACAGTAGAAAACTATAAACTGTTATTGAAACAGTGAGACATAACTTTTTATTCTTAAAGAACTATGTTTATTTAGGTCCCTTTTGTTTAAATAACTATATTTCTGTGTATGTATGTATACAGTCATGTATTTATATACACATACATTATTTGTATGATATATTTATATAAACATATGAAATACATACCTATACACATACCTCTGATTTATATGTGTATACATACACAGGAATATAATTATATATTATATATTTATATACATTGAACTGAAAGCTGGTAGTATACATATATGTCGTGTATAAATGTGTGTCTACGTGCATGTGTAGAAAAGCAGGTTGAGAGATATGGAAGCATGAGTTAGGGTTCAAGATTTTAAAAGTAGTTATGTGTAGGTAGTGAGGTTAAGGCCCATTTGATTGAAAATATTGCATATTTTTACATCAAGTGTTGTGATGACCAGATTCCTATGTAAATAAAATTATAAATAGCTATACATACTCGTATGTGTAATGTATAATTAAAAGATATATAGTTTTATATATGTATTATATTTATATTATATAATACAATTATCTTATACTAATACATTATATATTGTGTTATATAGAATATATTAACTATAGTGTATTATATCAGATAGTAATAATTATATATTTCTATATTATGATATAATTGTTTTATAATCAATATTACAGGCTATATCATATTAATATTATGAACATATTAACCATATAAATACATTTCATTACTCATATATTTTGTATATAATATATGCTAGGCAAAAATATGTATTAATATAATACATAATTGTTATACATAAATATTAGTATATTACATTTATACATCAATATAATATTTAATATTGGTATATTTATATTATTTTTAAAATATACATAGCTAATGCTCTTTAAAGCCATCTGCTACAAGTAGAATAAGACCAGGAGTACAGCCAAAGCAAATTGTAAAAATATTAGATTACTTATATTCATTTATATGTCATTTTCCTGGAATCTGCATCTGGCTATTAGAGAGGACACACAGCAAAATCAACAAAAAGTGCCCAAGACATAGGATCCTTTATTCATTGGAACCTCAAAGGAAACACAGTGCTATTCAGTCCCCCTTCAAAGAGCCAAGAGCAAACCTTGAAGCACCCAGTAAAAGCCAATTCAAACAAAAAAGCTTTTCCACTTAAACTGGAAAAAGTTAAGTTCCCAAGAGACCCCCTACATCAACCACTGAAGCTCATTTGGCAGTAAAAACAATAATGTTCACCGAACAACAAGAAACGTAAAACAATAGGTGTTTTACCAAAAACACAAAAAAGCAGCTAATTAGTGTCTTTCCTCTTTGAAAGAAGGGGGTGGGAAGTGGGCAGAAGACCTGATAGGAAAGATAAAAAGAAAAGGAAAAGGAAAATAACAGTTTCCAGTTTGACACTCAAGCTGTCTTCTGCATCCATTTTGTCAAGACCACCAAGTTAATGTGGAGGCTTTTTCCTCCTTCCCTTTTCTTTTCATGAGACTGATCACAACCAGCACTGCAGATTCCATCGAATTAAGGAATGCTGTTGCCTACATGTGTGAATGAGCTGTGAGTAAAGTACTGAAGTAGAGGACACCTAAAGTGAAACGTCTTCATGAATGTCCACGTGGCTGAGCAGCAAATTAACCTTTCCTACATGTGCTAAAGAAGAAGAGTTGGGTTTTATTTTATTTACTTTTCCCTGGACTGTGTTGAATGACTATCATCTACAAGTTCAGGCTACTTTTTGCTGAGGATTAATGCACTGGGAGAGCTGAGAGAAAACTGAACAGTAGAGCTGTCTTTTTCTTGACCAGTTCACCTTAGTTTCCCAAACTCTAAGTCTTTCCCGAATTCTTTCTCCTTTTTATTGTAGTAAAATGAACATAACACAAAATTCACCATTTTGTTTGTTTTTGTTTGTCTTTGCGGTACTAGGGCCTCTCACTGTTGTGGCATCTCCCGTTGCGGAGCACAGGCTCTGGACGTGCAGGCTCAACAGCCATGGCTCATGGGCCCAGCCACTCCGCGGCATGTGGGATCCTCCCGGACCGGGGCACAAACCCGCATCCCCTGCATCGGCAGGCGGACTCTCAACCACTGCACCACCAGGGAAGCCCAAAATTCACCATTTTGATCATTTTACAATTCACTGTACCATTCAGTGGAATTTACTACTGTCACAATGTTGTGCAACTATCACCACTGTCCAACTACAAAACATTTTCATCACCCCAAGAGGAAACATACACCCATTTTGAGGAGTCATTCCCTATTTCCCTCTCTTCCAAACCCCTGGCAACCACTAATGTATAATATTTTCTGTGTGTATGGATTTGCCACTGCTGGACACTTCATATAAATGGAACCATACAATATATAGCCTTTCGTGCCTGACTTCTTTCACTTAGTTGCATCCATGATGTGGCATGTATCAGTAATCCATTCACTTTTATGGCTGAATTCCCTGATCCTGTTTTCTTCATACTGTTTGAATAACAGTTGGCCCAACACAATTCTGGTGCCTGTTTTCTAGCTCTGCCCTGTAGCTCCCTAGTTTCATGACACGGGACAGCATAGAAAGAAAGACCCAAGGAAGAAAACAGCTAAGATGAAAAAAAGGAAAAAAACATTTCTCAAGAGAGCCAAATCTAAGCTAGATCCTCTCTAGGGCTAGAATATCCAGATCTGCTCAGGGTGGGGATTGATTGTCAATCGCAAGAGTGGAAGAGTCAAAAAGAGATCAGACCCTCAGAGGGCACAGTGTAGGGCCTCATATGCTTCCCTGATCATGTTAAGTATTCCACCCTTGGCAGAAGGGCTCTTTTAATGCCTGACCCTGTATCTCCCTGGGTAAAGTAATGTAGTAGCAAGGAAGGGGAAGTCTGGAACTCTCTCTTAAAGTGGACCACCATTTTCTCTGTGTTAACACTAAGTCTCTTCAATTAACCCTATTACTTCTACCCTAAATTTCTTTTGCTAATATAAGGAACTTTTCTCATTTGTTGGCAACTTTTTCCTCTTCTGCACAACTCACTTCACAGTTCATCTCATCTGGTAGGTGGTCAAGATCAAGGTTACTCCCACACTAATACTGGACTGACTGGTATCATCTCCTACCCGCTTGGAGTGTGTGGTGTAAGTTTACAAAGTTAGAGCTAACTCTGAGGCAGCTGTGTTATCTTACCTTCAGGGACTGTGCTTTGTGTGTAATAAGCAGTCGGTTAATATTGAACCAGTAGAACAAATAGATTCACAGAAAGATGAATGACTCAATGACTTTGCATGAATAGAGTGATCCATACAGGTGAACCAGAGATCTGGTTCAATATATTCTTCAACAACACCTAGTTATATGCTTTTATTATTATTATTGATTTCTTTCATTCTTTTATCTTTTTAAAGTCTAGAACATGCCCTTACCAGAACATAGATATCAACATCAATTTTATCTAGAAAACTTGTACTGTAGTGCCTATGTTTCTAGTTATTATTTAATATTTAAAATATAGCATTCTTACAGTCATTTTTGATCAATCTAAATTTTTATAGAAATTATAACATCTGGATGGAGAAGGAGATAAGAAAGAGGATTGACTTGAAGTTTGAAGTTGCTTATACTTATGGCTCCTCTGTAAATGCTATTACTCCTCTTTTTTTTCCAACAGCTCTAGCATTTATTTTTTTAATTGAATGAAAATTCTTTAGTGCTTTACGGTTTTCAAAAGTTTCACACACATGATTTCATATAATCCCATAATAATGCTTTTTTCCCCTACCCTTATATTGGCCCTCCCCCCTTCCTTCTCTCAACTGGTAACTACTAGTTTGTTCTCTATATCTGTGAGTCTGCTTCTTTTTTGTTTTATTCACTAGTTTGTTGTATTTTTTAGATTCCATATACAAGTGATGTCATACAGTATTTGTCTTTCTCTGTCTGACTTATTTCACTTAGCATAATGCCCTCCAAGTCTATCCATGTTGCTGCAAGTGGCAAAATTTTGTTCTTTTTTATGGCTGAGTAGTATTCCATTGTGTGTGTGTGCATGCACATATGTGTGTGTGTGTATACCACATCCTCTTTATCCATTCATCTGTTGGTGGATAGTTAGTTTACTTCCATATCTTGGCAATTGTAAATAATGCTGCAGTGAACATTGGGGTGCATGTATCTTCTTGAATTAATGTTTTTGTTTTTTCTGGATATACACACAGGAGTGGAATTCCTGGGTCATATCATAGTTCTATTTTTAGTTTTTTGAGAAACCTCCATACTAGTTTCCACAGTGACTGCACTGATTTACATTCACACCAACAGATTCCCTAACACAGAGGAAAAGTTTCTTCCTCCCCCTGACACACTATTGCTATTGTATTATTGTTCTTGCTGATGTTGTTATTGTTATTATCATTATTTTCTACAGCAGCTTGAGCTCTTTCTTTCGTTTGGAAATCCCAGTGCCTGGGAGAATGATCCCCCATGCACTTAGCCTGTGTATAATTAGTGTTTGTAGGAGAATAAAATTATGTTTGAGGCTTTATGAAAGTTTTATGAGAATTTCCAGGTACACTAGGAGCAACAGCTTTATTGAGATCCCTGAAGTTGTGTATTAGGAAATGTGAAAAAGAACTGGAAAAATGAGGCTTGTCATTTATCATGTACAATCATCTCCAGTGTGTTTTACAGAGTGTTGAAGTCTTTTAGAGCTTAAATAACTTTTTTGATTCCTACCTTAGGTTGCTGGGAATCTGAATGAAACTCACTTTTTTACCTCATCATTGGCATTCTTGAATAAAACCAAGAGGGAAGCCTCAGAAGAACCAGTTGCTCGATGAATGGGACTGTAGGTAGTGAGAGCTGACCCTTGTGATACCAGAATGAAATAAAAGAGGCAAGGCATTCTTGATTCTTTGGGCACGTTACCTAATACATTTGTGCCTCAGTCCTCTTCTGTTAAATTAGGCTCATAATAATATTAATAGTAGTAGTAGTAGTAATTCATAGGCTTGTTGTGAAATTATGTATTTAGACTGCTTATCCCCATGCCTGTTACATAGTAAGAGGCATTAAAGTGTCTGTCCCTGGACAAGATTTGAATGAAAATTAATTCTATACAATTTTATGTGTTATTTAAACTAGGAAGATGACCAAAATTTCTCTTAATAATTCTAGACAAGGGCTCTATAACTTATCATTTAGGAATAACCTTTTCCTTCTCTATAACTTTGAGGGGACTAGCTGTGCTTAGATTGAACAGTAGTCCTTATCTTATTATAGATATCTAGATATCTAAGGCCTCAACAACTAAACTCATGTTCTGGTAAAGGCAATTCAGCAAGCAACAAGCTCATGACAGAAGCCACATAATGTCAGTAACTGCAAGTTGTTTTCTAGATGTGTGTTACTAAACTTCTAAAGAGGAGGGCTTTTAATGGGGGCCAGACCAAGGCACTGAGATGTTATAACTGTGGCAGTTTCTTGAGGCAGAAAGAGAAGGCAAATGATAGCAGTTCTCCAGGGCCTTGAGCTCAAAGCCTCTGTGTCTTCCAACCTAAAGCTCACTGCTAAAGAGCATTTAGACAACTATTTGATAACATGGAGAGCAACCAGAAATAATGTCATATGTTGGCAAATATATATCAGAAGAAATGATGGACACTTATTTTTTGTTTTAGGATAATTAATGGAGGTGCATAAATTGTCAGTGTGCAGGTCAGTTAATTAAGAAATAAAACATTATTAAAAACTGGAGAAGTTTATACCATTTTTCTAGATTTCACATATATGTGTTAATATACAATATTTGTTTTTCTCTTCCTGACTTCCTTCACTCTGTATGACAGTCTCCAGGTCCATCCGCATCCCTAAAAATGACCCAATTTTGTTCCTTTTTAAGGCTGAGTAATATGGCAGAAATAGAGGCACAGATGTAGAGAACAAGCGTATGGACACCGGGGTGGGGGGAAGCAGGGCGGGGTGGTGGTGGTGGTGGTGGTGGGATGAATTGGGAAATTGGGATTGACATACATACACTAATATGTGTAAAATAGATAACTAATAAGAACCTGCCATATAAAAAATAAATAAAATTAAAAAAAAAAACAAAACGCAGAAGTGCTCCCTGTCTTCCTCTGCAATCACTGTCTCTGGTAGGTAACACTACCCTGTGATTCTGTAATCTCAAAATTAAAAGTTAAATAAGAGGTACGTGGCAAATACTTTTTTTAAAAACAGGTTTGTCAAAATTATTATCATAAAAATCAAACCTAAAATCAAATATTAGTAGTAGTGATAAAATAGATCATGACCTGATAAAAGGAGCAATTCATCCCAAATTTAAAATAAAAGCTGTAATCTATATATGCCTAGCCACACAGCCTCAAAATAAATGACAAAGATTGACATGATTATCAATAAATTGACAAAGCCAAAACTATATAATTTCCTGTATTTAACTTCTTATTTTGGAAGTAGAAATAGATGATTTTTGTTCATTTGTTTCTTTTTTTATTATCATTATTTTGAGTGGGGAGTGCTGATCACTCACTGTTATAAACCACTAGTATACAATTTCTATGACTTGTAGATAGACCATAAAATTTACTAAAAGTTATTATTTGATTTTCTTCACAGAGCACCTTAAATAGTTAAAGTTTGTTAATATTTCCTACTCATCAGGAATATATATTAACTATTGCCTATAGTAATGATTTCAGAACATATGCTCCTGGAGTGTTGCCTAATTTGAAATAATACCTATTCATAGGGAGGCGGAAAGCTAAGCTGGGACGAAGTGAGAGAATGGCATGGACATATATACACCACCAAATATAAAATAGATAGCTAGTGGAAAGCAGCTGCATAGCACAGGGACATCAGCTCGGTGCTTTGTGTCCACCTAGAGGAGTGGGATAGGGAGGGTGGGAGGGAGACGCAAGAGGAAGGAGATATGGGGATATATGTATACATATAGCTGATTCACTTTGTTATACAGCAGAAACTAACACACCATTGTAAAGCAATTATACTCCAATAAAGATGTTAAAAAAAAGAAAGAAATAATACCTATACAGACACAATTCAGTAAGAATATTGCTTATCTTTTGACTCTGCAAATGTTGTTCAATCAGTTCAACTCCAATAAGTTTTCTTGAAACTACTTGAAGATATTCCTGCAATGTGGAACTTTTAAAGAACTACATATGATTTGATAAGTTTGGAACATATATTAATGACTAAATTGTCTTTGTCTATCCACCTACATATCAAACATCTACCTATCATCAATCTATTATCTATCTATGATTTATCCATAAAGTCTCCTTATGCCTTGATAAGTGTAAGTATAGCTATAGCTTGTTTTTTATTTATTAATCAAGCATTTATTGATAAGTTGCTGATGAAATTCTAGGCACTGAGGACAAAGCAATGAACAATGGCTTTACATGTTCATGTTATGGCTTTATGATTAACTATAAAACTTTGAGTTTACTGTGGTGCAGACTCTTTGGGTTCAGAACATGTCTTATGTTTCTTCTTCATGTACTTTTAAGTCCCTTGCTGTTCTGTAGCCAAGTATGGCCCAGAGTTTTTTTGATGCAGTTGTCCCAAGTTGATACACTGATTTTTGCTGAATTCTTTAATCTCTTTATTTGTATTTGCTCCAGTGTCAAGCTTTGAAGGCTGATGCTTTCTATTGCAAATGTACACACTTTATTAACTGTGTTTATTGATCTACCTATTTCTATTCATATTCACTATTTTATAAAACATGAGAGAAATTTTATTGCTACTTACCTGCAGTATCAATGCATTCCTCAGAATATCTCCTGTCTGTAAGGATTGGGATATTACCTTCTACAAAATTTCTTTTGAATATATTATGTAAATAGTTTTACGAACCTTTCTGGCATTTGGGAAAAAATAACACACAGATAGACTCATCATGAAAACTGGGCATGAACCATACATTTTTGTTATTCTTTTTCTATTGTTGTATTTCTTATTGTTATAAGTTGTTTCATTTCACCATTGTCAAACACCCTCTATTTCCATTGCCGCAGCTAAAATTAAAAGCTCAGAGTTTCTCTCTTCAACTGTGTCACGTCCACAGATAAATAACATAATATTTATTAAGTCAGTATACTTGAGATTCAGTGTCTTATTATTATTATTTTTGTGTGTGTGTGTGGTACACGGGCCTCTCACTGTTGTGGCCTCTCTTGTTGCGGAGCACAGGCTCCGGATGTGCAGGCTCAGCGGCCATGGCTCACAGGCCCAGCCACTCTGCGGCATGTGGGATCTTCCTGGACCGGAGCACAAACCGGTGTCCCCTGCATTGGCAGGCAGACTCTCAACCACTGTGCCACCAGGGAAGCCTCTCAGTGTCTTATTAACAAAATATAACATAAGTCCTTTTAGAAATTTACTGAGATTAGTATTCCTAAATATACTGGAAAAAAAAGGCAAAACTTGTTAAATTTTTCTGTGAAAAAATTATTTTTATTAAAACATTATA
The DNA here is from genome assembly GCF_964270905.1 of Leucopleurus acutus. Taxonomy (NCBI): domain Eukaryota; kingdom Metazoa; phylum Chordata; class Mammalia; order Artiodactyla; family Delphinidae; genus Leucopleurus; species Leucopleurus acutus. The sequence goes on from NW_028139015.1 coordinate 153,107, forward strand.
TTACCTTTTAAATACTTTATATTTAAAATGAGGTCTTTTTTTAAAGAAGTGAGTTAGATCTTATTTAATAAAACTTGTGGTAAACATTTATTTAAAGAGGTCTCTGGCCTATTATGTCTCCTTAGGGAATAATTTTTTATTATTTTTCCCAATCTCCAGCTTTAGGAAGTATTGTCAAGGCATTTAGATTTTACAAATCTAGCTACATATAAGCTTTTATAAATAAAGTAAAACTGCACATTAATTAAGCTAATTACTCAGTGGGTTTTATAATAATTAAGGCTGTATTTTAATTCTTACATGGTTGAGAGAGACAGCAAATGTTTTCATTGGAGTATGAGGACATAATTTGATCTACTCTACATAATAGTTGCTATATTATGAAGAAGAGGTTTTAAATAAAACTTTCTATAAAATAAGTGTACATTATACAGTGAGGGTACTAACTGCAATTTATTTGGGGAAATGCTGAAATATAACATGATGGTAAAGTAGAATGACATCTCAGATTCTCAAAATACATGTAAAATTATTTATATCTGTTTGTTTTTCCATTTACCTCTCTTTCCATTACAAGTTATTTACAGTAACTCATAAGTTTTCAAAAATTAGCAAGATATAATGCATTAGATATGTAAGAAGAATGTAGTGAATAGAAATTCAGAATGGTAATTTAAAATAGTGACAGAATACAGTGCCAGAATTTTGACAAAGCCTGTCAAAATCCATTTTATAGTTTTGAAAAGAATAGATAAAGAACCCCAGGGAAAAAAGGACAAACAGTATGCAAAAGTAAAAGTAAGCATAATATGCTTAGTGAAATAAGTCAGACAGAGAAAGACAAATACTGTATGGTATTACATGTGGAATCTAAAAAATAATACAAATGAATGTATATGCAAAACAGAAGCAGATTCAGAGAGAAAGAAAACAAACTTGTGGTTACCAAAGAGGAGAGGGAAGGAGGGGAGGGACAAATTAGGGGTATGGGACTAATAGATACAAACTACTATATATAAAATATATAAGCAACAAGGATATACTGTATAGCACAGGGAGTTTTAGCCATTATCTTGTAATAACTTAGAGTGGAGCATAATCTGCAAAAATACTGAAGCACTATGCTGTACACCTGAAACTAATATAATATTGTAAGTCAACTATACAATTTACAAAGTAAATCAAATGAATTAGAAAACAAGTGTCTTACTCAATATATCTAAAAATATATAGAATAAAACTGATAAACTGTTGGCAAATATAATCAAGAAAGTTTAAAATAAGAAAGAAGGAGGAAGAGAGGGAGACCCAAAAAGAGGAAAGGAATTCAAGGATAAAGGAACTCAAGTGAATACATTAGCACAGTCTCTTACTCAAAACCGTGAGCCCAGATGTATTTTGGTATCAGAACTTTTGAGAATTTAGAAATGGAACGTAGTGCATATATTGTTATTGCATTTCTAACAAGAATCAAATGATTCATCATTTGATGATGAATATTATCCATAGACTGTAAAACCAGGCAATATTACATGTTATTTTAATAACCTATTATAACTTTGATACAAGTGATGCACATAAGGAAAATTCTTGCCAAATCCCACTGCTAAAACTAAATTTCAGAATAATAATCAATTTCAGTTTCATATAATATAATTATACCCCATGATCAAGTAAATATGTTTTAGGAATGCAAATGTAGTTCAGTATTAAAATATACAACACGGGGCTTCCCTGGTGGCGCAGTGGTTGAGAGTCCGCCTGCCGATGCAGGGGACACGGGTTCGTGCCCCGGTCTGGGAAGATCCCACATGCCGCGGAGCAGCTGGACCCGTGAGCGTGAGCCATGGCCGCTGAGCCTGTGCGTCCGGAGCCTGTGCTCCGCAACAGGAGAGGCCATAGCCATGAGACGCCTGCGTACCGCAAAAAAAAAACACCAAAAAACAGATTCAGTAAGAAAATAAAATTTTTCATTTAGTCTGTGGCAAAATATTTCTAGATAAAGTCACTATAAGTTTATAAATAAATATCTTCTTAATGTTATCTTTGGCATGGTGGAGAGTATAAAATTCCAGATGATTTTTTAGCTTCTACAATATAGCAATAAGAGTTCCCTCATTAGAGTTAAAAACGAAGTGTGATCAGTGATTGCTCTGCTTTCATTAAACTTTGTTTGAACATTTAAGCCATGGAAATACTGAGAATAGAAATTAAAATTCTAAGTAAAGGAAAGAAGGGTCAAATATTATTTTCTAAATTTGTAGATGGTATCTTTATAAAATTTAAGATGATCAGTTAGGGGAGAGGAATGCAGTTATTCTTACACATAGAAGAGTTAACTGCTTTTTACCATAATCAAGAGGTTTTTTTTTTTTTTAACACAATCATGACAGTTAAAAAATATATCATATAAACGTAATCCATTTATAAAACCAACAAAAGCATAAAATCCCTAGGAATTAACTTAATAAGCATGAAGGATATGTAACACTTTTACACCAAATTAATTGATATTTTTAATTGATTTCAAAACTTCATAAGCATATATTTTAAATTATCCCTATTATCATCTTACTCGACATTGTGAAAAATCCAATTCAATTTGCATAAACAATAATTTATGAGAAACTACACCAAGCTATAATATAAAATATGTAATGATAAGCAGGAACAGGAAAAAATGTTAATTGCAAAGTGAAAAAAGCTCAGGGTATATATATATATATATATATATATATATATATATATATATATAATGATGGCAATTTTCAAAAAACAAATATATATATATGTTTTTATGTTTCTTATATATATTTTATATATGTTTGTGTATATATTACGTAGGAACATATTTATATGGTGTTTTGTGCGTTTGTGAGTGTATAAATTTAATATTAAATATATGCCACTCAAATTAAAGGCAAAGAAAACATACCAATGTATCAACATACTTGTCTTTGTGAGTTGGGACTATACATATTTTCACCATTTTTTCCACTTTTTTGACAAAACATAATTTGCCTACAACAATCAAAATTGCTTATGTAAAATACTTAAAAGTTAATGCACATACAAAGTCATGGGCATAAAAAAATTCCATGCTAAAATGTTTCATCCTTATTAAATATTATTTTTCCATGTGACTCTAACTTATTTATTTATTTATTTATTTTGCGGTACGCGGGCTTCTCACTGCTGTGGCCTCTCCCGTTGCGGAGCACAGGCTCTGGATGCGCAGGCTTAGCGTCCATGGCTCACGGGCCCAGCCACTCCACGGCATGTGGGATCTTCCCAGACCGGGGCACGAACCTGTATCCCCTGCATTGGCAGGCGGACTCTCAACCACTGTGCCACCAGGGAAGCCCTGACTCTAACTTTTATAAAAGCTAATATAAATAAGTAATAATAACCAGTCTTTAATAATCACATTCATAGTGTTTTATTCAGGAAAAACACATCTATTAGTCATGTTGAAATTAGAAAAAGATTTTCCCTAAGGAACATCATAGAAAGCTTCCCCTGTAATTTCATTAATTGCATCTTTGCAAATTTTTACATAAAAGAGTGACAATTTTCATGTGATTTTTTAAAGTAATGTTCCAAATAGTGTGGTATCATCTTCCAATTTAATTCAGCAAAAGCAATTACAAGCTTGGCCAGTCTAGCAAGGTCCAAATATGTAGTTAACTGATGGTTAAAGTTAATCCAGGGATAGATTTATTAAAAGCATAATTGGTATATAAATACTATTTTATTGTAAATATGCCAGTAATGTAGAAGGAGATAAATTAGAAATTGGAATTTTCTTTTTAAACTGATAAACATTTCCCTGAATACCATACCCTTTCCCAGTGGTAACCTGTCTTCAAAGTTTGCTGAGTGTGTCATTCTTGAAATTTTCTATGCATTTATCTAGTTTACTCACTAAATCTATATAACATTTTGTTCAGTTTTTTACACTATATGTTTACCTCTAGCCCTATTTACTGATCTCTTTTGTCAAGAATTGCTATCATATTTTTCAAGTGCTTTTGCATTATCTCTCAAGAAGGCCTTGTTGTTTTATTTTTTAATCTGTTAATATATGGGATTGTATTGATATATGTATTAATTATCCTCAAATTCTTGGATTAACCCTATTTGGTTATGTTGAAATAGTTCTTTAAAACACTGATGGAATTTATTTTCTAATGTTTTAGCTAGAAACTTTTAATCTGTCTTTGTAAGTGAAATTGGCTTGCACAATGTGGTGTGTGTGTGTGTGTGTGTGTGTGTGTGTGTGTGTGTGTGTGTGTGTGTGTGTGTTGGTATCTGACTTATTTGGATAGCATGTAAATAATATCCTCATAGAATGAACTGGCAAAGATATTATATTTTCCACATTCTAAAATAGTTTATATGGCATGCAGTTATTTTTTTCCCTGAAGATTAGTCAAAAACTATTTCACATATAAATTTTTAAAGAGTGATGATTTTAATAACATTTATCACGTTACTGTAAACTAGTAAGAAAAAAGGAGGCTTTTGGTCCTGAAATGATTGGCTTTCTGTTTTGTCTTTAATCTTTCTACCCCACATGTATGTGCCATCCTGACCCTTCCTGACAGGAAGATGATAAAAGGAAAAATGTAATTTAAAAAAATATATCTAGCTTAAGGTACTAGTAAGTGATGGCATTTTTACCTGGGGACTAAATTGTATTTTAAAATAAACAGAAGTTACACTTTTCATCACTTAGATGACTAGTTGTCCAGATCTGCCTTTCTGTTCTCTAGCCATCATTGCCTGACAGGTTCTCATTGGCCCAGAGACTGTCTGTATCTGTTTGTACTAAGTAAGTGAAGATAAAAATTTGGCATGACTTTTTTTTCAAGAATGCATTCTCATTTAATGAAAAATATTGGATTGTTGAGTACTCATGGACTAAATCTGAAGGACATTTTGATCAAACCATCCAAACTTCATTAAAATCAAGTGGAACATTTACTTCATTATTTCCTTTCCATAAAATGCACTGTTTTCAAATGCAAAGAAAGTTCAATGCTGCAACATTATGAGCAATTAATAAAGGCCTCATAAATTTCATAGTACCTATCATGATAATAGAGAAATTCCTACAAGTCTTCACATTCTCACTGTTGCCAATAGTGTAATTACAGAGACAATGGAGCCTTTTTTTTAAAAAAAATGAATTTCATAGTCAAGGACCAAACTGATAGCTTAGCTGATTTTAGCAACCTTTATGTCTTATAAAAGGTCAAAGCACTGTCCTTTTTTCTCCATTGGTTTTATTGAATATTTTATGAAGATAATTTTAAGCAAGTATCAATATGTATTTCACTCAGTGCCTGCCTACAGATGCTGTGAGAGGGAAAATTCTGTTTCCTCCGTCTTCCAAAGCTGATATTATATTTGAATCTTTGTCAGAAACATCCATTGCCAATGATATATAAGTAATGTTGTGGTATAACTTGATGATACTTGACTAACATTAATTTTTTCATCAGAATTTTTGTATTTTAAGCAAAAATAATATTTCTCGCTTGATTTTAACACACTTAGTGTGTTGGTTCCTAGCAGAAAATATGCTTGGGCAAATTTTGAGTTGAAGAATGTACTTCCTTTTAAAAACTACTTAGAAAATGAGACATTTCTTTGACATTAAAAAACTATGAATTCAGTACTATATGACTAATCTGGAAGCTATGTAGAAAGCATTGGGTGTAGTGGATTTGAAACTTTCAGAGAAATACACAAAATGTATTTTGCATTGTAATATGCTATGAGCATTTATAGCCCAAAACCCATGATGGAACTGTGGAAACAATACATTGGCATTAAAACTTTATTTTCAGAGATTATAAAAAAGAAGAAACATTTACTTTCATACTCTTAATAGATAGAATTATGCATTCATCTCATCTACACATGTTATCAAGTAACTAAGATAAGAGCAACAGCAAATACAACTGTTTCATTCAACTGAAAATTATATTCTGAATAGTTTAAACATTATTCTAATTAACCTATGTCTTAATATCATGGTAAATATTATCAAATAGTACTGCACAATGTTCTATTTTATAATTGTCAATTAAAGGTTATTCATAAAAAAATGAAAGCAAAATTCAGTGAGGTGGATAGTTAAGACACCAAAACTTCTAAATATAAACATAGAACAATGCTGAAGGACTTGAATTTTACTTAAATTAAGTAGAATTGCTGTTAGTATGAAACCATTAATAACTGGTTATTAACCTTGAAGACTGGGTGAACAGAGGATTGACCATACAGGGCATATTGCTACTGAGCTGCAAAGTGTTACCAATTACCCTTCTGGTTCTTAGTGAAATTTAAAGTATAGATTTCATTTCCAAATTCTGATATGGTTTGGGATTTAGTTACCTTGGAGACTGCTTCTCTACCCTTGCCAGAAAAAGGATCATTTGAGGGTTCCCATTGTTTCCAGCTTAGAACAATTGAGAAATTACAACATTTCTTTTGAAATATACTCATAGTTCAAAATTTCCACTATAAAATGCATCAGCAGTATAAATTCCATATCATCAGTAACTGTGTACCACTGTTCATGTAATAGCCTACATCATTGAATGCATATTTGTGACTGGCACTGTCCTAAGGCTCTACATAGATAATCTCACTTAATTTCACAAGAGAATACTGGATTTGTTCATTAGTGCTAACATTGTTTTGGTGGAGCGTTTAGGATTTTCTATGTACAAGATCATATCATCAGCAAACAGAGATAACTACACACACACATACACACAAATTCTATTGGTTGTGTTTCTTTGAGATCCCTGATTTATACATATGTCTTCTTTCTATTTTAACAGTTTTTATCTGTGCTGTAAATTTTTGATTGATTGAATGGGGTGTGATTCTATTTATTATTTTATCCCCTTGAAAGAAAAGAACGTGGTTTGCTTTTAAAACCTAACACAAAGATTACAATTCTGGGCTTGATTTTGAAGGAAACACATCCAGGGTGATGAAGATGAAAAAAAGGGAATAAAAGGAAGATGAGGCTAGAAAAGATACATAGCAGTAATCCATAAACAGAAACACCAAATTATTTAGTAGATGTTTGTTGCACTAGGCACATGAGACTAACTCATCTTAGAATTATTCATGGAAGAGAGAATTAAGGGAGAAGTGATATGTTCAGCTTTCTTTCTCTTATTACTGATTCACCAATATTAATTACAAAGGGATGCAACAACCCCAGACTTTATGGTTGCAATATATGTCTAATCAGAAAGCCATATTTGCTGCCCTATAGTGTAGTATTTTGTCCAAGAATGGATTTGAGATCCCATGAAAATGCAACCTCAAAGAAAAGAACAAAGAAGACATTCAGAGGAATTGAAGAAGTAACAGAGACACACATAACCTTGCCCAATTCAGTCCACTCATTGTGCCACTTAAATATTTTATGACTTCCCATTTTACCTTAGTTCTATATTCTCCATTTTTTCCTCATGTTAATATATCATCCCTACTTTATAAATCAAGGAGAAGTATGAGTCTAATTAGTCAGTCTCCTCCAAAATATCAGCTAATTATTGGGTTGGCCAAGCAGTTCATTCATTTTTTTCCATAAGAGGGCTCTAGTAGTACTTAGTTGTCTTTAACTTCATTCAAAACAATTTTCTTAAATTGTATTGTGACAGCTGTCATATCAGTGTGCATTTAAAAAAACATCAGAATTGGTGAATTTTTGTGTAGCCATTTTAATACTGAAGATGGAAGAATAAAAGCAACATTTTCGGCATATTATACTTTATTATTTCAAGAAGGGTAAAAACACAACTGAATCGCAAAAAAAGATTCGTGCAGTATATGGAGAAGGTGCTGTGACTGATCAAAAGTGTTGAAAGTGGTTTGCGAAGTTTTGTGATGGAGATTTCTCGCTGGATAATGCTTCACGGTCGGTAGACCAGTTGAAGTTGGTAGCGAACAAATGGAGACATTAATTGAGAACAGTCAACGTTATACCACGTAGGAGATAGCAGACATACTCAAAATATCCAAATCAAGCGTTGAAGATCATTTGCACCAGCTTGGTTATGTTAATCACTTTGATGTGTTTGGGTTCCACGTAAGTTAAGCAAAAAATCCCTTCTTGACCATATTTCCACATGCGATTCTCTATTGAAACATAACAAAAAGTTCCGTTTTTAAAACAAATTGTGATGGGTGATGAAAAGTGGATACTGTACAATAATGTGGAATGGAGGAGATCGTGGGGCAAGTGAAATGAACCACCACCAACCACACCAAAGGCTGGTCTTCATCCAAAGAAGGTGACATTGTGTATATGGTGAGATTAGAACGGAGTCCTCTATTATGAGCTCCTTCTGGAAAACCAAATGATTCATTCCAACAAGTACTGCTCCCATTTAGACCAACTGAAAGAGGCACTCGATGAAAAGCACCCGGAATTAGTCAACAGAAAACGCATAATCTTCCATCAGGATAATGCAAGACCATGTGTTTCTTTGATGACCAGGCAAAAACTGTCACAGCTTGGCTGGGAAGTTCTGATTCATCAGCTGTATTCACCAGATACTGCACCTTCGGATTTCCATTTATTTTGGTCTTAACAAAATTATCTTAATGGAAGACTGTAAAAGACACTTGGAATAGTTCTTTGCTCAAAAAATAAAAAGTTTGGGGAAGATGGAATTATGAATTTGCCTGAAAAATGGCAGAAGGTAGTGAAACAAAAGGGTGAATACGTTGTTCAATAAAGTTCTTGGTGAAAATGAAGAATGTGTCTTTTATTATTACTTAAAAACCAAAGGAACTTTTTGGCCAACCCAATATCATTGCTTAGAAGTAAAAGAGGCTCATCATTAGCTATCACTTTGGCTAGTCTGGCTTATTTGTTTAGAAGAGGGACCAAGGTTGTCATTCCCAAGGAGTCTGATCTGTTAAATGCTATGTCCTTATTAGGCAGTTGTTTTAGTTGTACCTTGATAGTCATTACCATGCATGACACTATGTTTCATGTCATATTATAGTTATTGTTATATAATATATAGTTATAATTATAGTCATATGTTTTGGATTGATTTTCCTAGCCAATATAATAATTCCTATTTGGCCTATAAGACTAGTGACATGAAATTAAAGTCCCTAATTGGTAATACAATTTCCAATTTAGTAGAAGATCCTGTTGTATTCCTCTAGCAGAAATGTTTCCCATTTCTGATTTGAAGGAACCAGAAATTCTAACCCAGAAGAATATAATATTGGGGGGACAGAATCAAATTTTATAAATGAATCTCTGGGTATTATTTTAAGGGAGATAATTTCTACTCTTCACACATTCCCTTGGCTCCCAGAGGTGTGTATTATAGCTTTAGCAAGCAATTTTATACATTGGATTTTGGTTCAAGGTGTATACCAGATCAAAGAGGACAGTGCCAGAGCCTGTGCCTTGGATGAGGTTTCATCACTGTGTTCCAATATTCTATCAGGCTGACTGTTTCCAAGAGATAGGGTTCAATGCTATGCATTGGTTCCAGGCAATATTTGTGTGATACCACGTTGATACAATGGGTGTTTGAAGGCAACAGACTCTGATGCTGGTATGGATACTGTGAACAGGGAGGGTAAACCCTCATCTGGAGTATATGTCAAGCCCAGTAAAGACAAATTACTGCTTCCTCCAAGTTGGAAATAGTCCAATATAAATGACAGCCTTCAGGCGGCCAAAATAATAGTGCTATTTTGAGGCCCAATATCTGTCTCTGCTATCATTTTAAACATTCAGCAATGGCAGTAACTGAATCAGCCTCACTGAGAGAAATTCCATGTTATTGGACATATGAATATCTTCCACCTCTGCCACCATGATCCCTCTGTTCATGGGATTTGGGGACGCTCAATAGAGAAGTTGTCTGACATGCAAAATATGGGTGATCCTGACACATGATACTGTAGAAGATGGTGATTTCTGGCAGGTATTATTGTGACATGAAAAATCCTCATAGTTCATGTCCCTCCCATAAGCCCATCATGCATTTCTTCCCTGAAACTTGTTTTTAGTGGTCCTGTCTTGTTTAGTTCAGGTCCTGATGAAATGACCCTGAAAGTATCCACAGTCCAGAAATTCATGTATGTAAAAACCCCAGACTACCTCTAATCCACAGGAAGTGGATAGAAAGGTATACTCCTCACTGTGAAGATTTTCCTTCACTATTATATCTTCGAGGCATCCTTAAATGTGGCTCTTATGTGTCTCCACTATTCATCTGACTACTGCCAATATATTGTGGAAACCCATCTGTGAATCAGTCCCAAGTCCCTTCTTTTTTATCAGTCGGCCGTAGGAAGGTTTTCATAAAGCCACAGATTTGGATTAAGGATGAGCAACAATGCAGCAGAGGTAGTTGTCATGGGACTCTGTTCATGTAATTTACTTGTGCTTTCTAGACCTGATTAAGTCTGGTTTAACTAAAGGATGGCTGCAGGACACGCATGACTTATTAACATGGTTGATGAGATCAAACATAGCTCATGGTGAGCATTAAAATATCAATTAATTTGTGGTCCTGGTTAGGAAATCTTTCACTTCTAGGATGTGGTAGCATCCCAGGTGCTATAAACAAATAAGGAGTAGTTCTATGACAAAGAATGCATATTCTTTCCCCCAAACCTTAGAAATTACTGCTACTCTCATATTAGGGCTTGATATATATCATCTAGCATCCTTACTTTTCTTGGTATATCACTGAATATGCTACAGTGTACAACACAAGAAAAAGAAAAAGTTTACCATAGCCTGGAAATGTGGCTTTTTTCCCTCTGGAACTTACTTTAATTTAGCAAACTTTCAGGTAACCCAGTGAATAGGTTGGAACAGTTTTCCAAGTGTAGTCAGTGTTTTTCAAAATCTAGAGTTGTCAACCAAGACCTGGGTCTTTTACTTAATGGTTGGAGGTACAAGGATAAAGATCTTATCCATGTAAAAGGATAGTGAATATGTAATGAGAATATATATGTATCTTACATGGCATCTAGGGAACTTGACACTTCCAGCTCAACAGATCAATTTAACTTGATGCAATCAATATAGCAAATTACTGGTATCTTCTATGGATTATTGAGGTCATAAATGCCCTACATACAGTATTATGTAGAAAGCAAGAGAGTTGACATAATACTTATATAAAACCATGAAGGTGGAACTATCGTCCTTGGTCCTTACCATATAAACACACACACATAGACACACACACACTTAATGGAGATTGAAAATTTACATATTTATTGTTTTCCAAACCAATAGATGCACACCTAAATCTCCAATGATAATGTCTATGATAAGCTTTTCTAATCAGGGTATCACATGTAGACATAGCTGTTTCAATTCAAAATCAGGCTACCACCTGTTAAATATACAGGAGTCCACATTTATGCGCCATGATCCATCACTGTTGTGCTAAAGCCATGTAAGCAAATTAAATGGGGATATCTAGGAATCACAACTACTACATTTTTCATATCTTTGACAGTAATACACATCTCTTCAATAATTCCAGAAATGCAGTATTGCTGTTGATTTCAAGCTTGTTGGAATGGGAGACAAGTTCAGTTTAGTTTCATTTGGCTTTCCTACACAAATTTGAAAAGCAAGACAAGGGATGTTCTATCACTAACTGTGTTTTCCCCACTTATATATCAGGAACGGGATAAATATCCACAAATTTCATTATGAACCAGTGAGCACACTGTGAGTTGGGCTTGGGTCAGAACTCAGTTTATCACCTGACCTCCATATCTCTCATGCTAACAACTTGAGAGGGTATCATTTCTGTTTAATAGATCTTATTGATACCTCAGACCACTTATCTAGATGTTTTTGAAGTGTCTGAATGTTACTCCAAGTCAGTGTCAGATTCAATAATTCAGTTGCTGATTCAAGACTCTTATAAGATACACATATGCTTGTGCATGTGTGCACACACACACACATCCATTCATTCATCTGTCATCTACCTATCTATATCTATAAATATTTTTTGACATAGCATTAAGTGAAAGAAGTGTGAGAACATTTCCCAGTTTGTGGATTTTCAATTTTCCCTGGTGAAGACTGAGTTGCTATATTTATAGAAGCTTGAGAAGCTGGAGTTACTAGGTCTTCTTAATGATTCATACATTTTATCATAGTAAATATCTTTTAATCCCTGATAGTATTTTTGACTTCTTTTTCTGATATTATTATAACTAAATCCATTTCTTTTTGATCAGTATTCTCCCCTTAGATTCTTTCTGTCACTTATACTTCAGACTTTCTATGTCCTGTTAAATTGGATATGTCATAAATAAATAATAATAATTGTCTATTTAGCTAAATTAAATCTTACATTTAATGTTTTTATTGTGATTTTAATTTTAACATTTTTCTTTCTTAAGAACTGCATTGGATATTTTGCAAATAGATACAGACTTTTTCTTGATTTTGTCTTTTATAAAATAACTTTATATAATTTCTTTACATTTAGAACTGATTTTTCAAAAATCACTGGATTTATTGAAAGGCATGGTATGTATATCAGTTCCTCTTTTTTTTAGCTGACTTTTATTTATGTTTGACTTCATTTCATCTACAGTTCATATTTGATATTGAGGTTATTTTTTTTTAATTCCGTTTGCTGAAATTCTGAGGGCTTAAGTAGAGAATAATTTCCTCTAAAATAGGTCTAAATGTGCTTCTTCTGGGTTCCAAGGAAGACTATTAACCTGGGAAACTATCTTGAGCTTAACTTCAATTTATCAGTATATGATTTTTATGATTAGAGATCTACTTCTAATTTGAACTTCAGACCCAAGTGAGATCTGTAATTGCAAACATGCAGGGTATATTATTATTAACCCCCATCCACAGCATAAAAATATGATTTCTGGGGCTTCCCTGGTGGCACAGTGGTTGAGAGTCCACCTGCCGATGCAGGGGACACGGGTTCGTGTCCTGGTCGGGGAAGATCCCACATGCCGCGGAGTGGCTGGGCCCGTGAGCCATGGCCACTGAGCCTGTGCGTCCAGAGCCTGTGCTCCGCAACGGGAGAGGCCACAACACTGAGAGGCCCGCGTACAGAAAAAAAAAATATATGATATCTTACAGCCTTCCATTAGTGATAGGCACATTTTTGTACCCTCCTGTTTTAGCCCCCAGTGAGACTCTGCACTTAATATACAGGTGTAATGTTCATCCCCAACTTAGCAAAAGTCCATGATTTAGTCAGTTTTTCCTAAACTGTTATTGAATTTGCCTCTAAGACAGTCTCAGATTTCTTTGACTAAAATCACTTCTCTGATTACAAGTCATCTTTTGTTGCTTTTATTGTTTTGTGTTTTATTTCTTTGGTGGGAGAACTTAATTGCCTGCCTTATCTTCTTACAATCTCAGCAATGCATTAACTTTTATGTTATTTTATCCTCTCTCTAGTAATACTGTGGACTGGTATTCTTTTTTTTTTTTTTCTTTTGCGGTACGTGGGCCTCTCACTGTTGTGGCCTCTCCCGTTATGGAGCACAGGCTCCGGACGCGCAGGCTCAGCGGCCATGGCTCACGGGCCTAGCCGCTCCACAGCATGTGGGATCTTCCTGGACTGGGGCATGAACCCATGTCCCCTGCATTGGCAGGCGGACTCTCACCAACTGTACCACCAGGGAAGCCCTGGACTGGTATTCTTTTTAAAACCTACTCTAATACACTTATTTATATATTTTGTAAAAGGTATGTTTATATTCTTAATATCAATTTTTTTTTCTTTTTAGCACCTTGGTGAAATCCACCATGTACAGACAGACATGAGGAAGACCAGGAGTTTATTCATCATCAGAAACTCATCCTATTAGAAACACCATGTATTGGATAATGGGATAATATCTAATTGACCCAATCAGATTCTGTAGTAGATAGAATTCCCTTGGAAACAGACTCTAAGAATATGAGATTTGTATGTAGTAGAGCTATTAATGTGTGTTCTTGGGAACAATATCTGTTAATAATATAGTAAAACAATGCAGGAAGAAATACAACATAGTTCTCCAAAGAAAATACATCTAAAGTTAGTTGAATTTCCCAAATGTCTTGTAATCATGAAAAACTATATATGGAGTCCCTATGATTACTGTACTTACCTATGGGGTAGTACTGCTCTTACATTTCCATCAGTTCTATCAATCTTCATGTCCTAAGCCTTAATACATTTTTTTATCAAGAAATCCAGTAATTTCCTAGTGTCCTTACAGTAGATATGGTTGTTTGCTTAAGCCATAGCATTGCTTCCTTTTACTTACAACTCTGATTTTGATTAGATATCAACCTTCCCACAGGCAGCTTGGATATCCATAGGCTGTGGATGACACATTGGAAACCAATAACGTGCCATTCATCAAACATTCTGGTTAAGCTGTCATTCTACTTGTCAGTGATCTTTTTTTTTTTTCAGGAATAGAAATGTAGTGAAATTCAGATCACAGAGAATCATAAAGAAATTTGCTTTTGGAAAAATCATTTCTCTGTAATTAGCAATGATTTCCAGAAACATTTCTTCTTCTATCACTGATGTGAAGGAAAATGTAGGTAATCATGATCATTCTTGGCAGTAATTCTACAAGTATGTACAGAACCAATTTTAGGGTGGCATCAATACTGTGGCCAGGAGAGCTGAGAGATAGTAAAACTTGAGCCTTTATAATACTAATGAGCTCCTAAATTGATAAATTCTGAAGATTGTCTTTCTCCTAGACTTCTTCTGTATCAGCTTATTCATAGCAATCATAGTTAAGCTGTTTGAATCAGAGTTCCTTGAGTCAGCATCCTAAATGAATAAAATATTTGTGTTAGAAATGGAAATCTGAAAATAACATTCTAAAATATGGAATTGAGTAAAATTGATACAAGGCAATAAGGATAATATTTTTCTGTCACAGGAATCTGAAAATACTAGTTATTCTACAGAAAAGTTCTGTTTAACTATTGCCTATTGTATATTGAGATGTATCAACTTTTGATGATGGCTGAGTCATCCTGAATCCTAGTAGGAAATATTTATGAGATTGAACTAGGTTGAATCTTTTCTTTGGCATTACATAACACCTTAAATATGAGAAAACTTTTGTCTGCAAGTGACTCATAGGAAATCTGAGCGAGAAAAATATGTCTCTGCTAAGATAGGTCACCTTACTTATGCATTATAATCAAAACAGTTGGAAGTTTAGTAATCAGGGGCCTGGATGATTTAGAAAAGCTAAGGCTTGTAAGAACGATACTCTAAATGTTTGGGAATTTGAGAGAAAATAAGATTAGAACAAAACACTTGTCCCCCCCAAACCTCTTCCAAGCACCTCCTGTAAAGCATTGTGTGACTGATGAAGGGCACAGTCTGATAATTGTGAAGATACAGCTGTCTAAAGCAGCGATATTCGTGCCAGAGGCAGTTGGTTAAATCACCTGGTAACTGAGACCAAGAGGAAAGGAAAGTGTTACATTAAGGTCTCATGGCACAGACAGAGCACAGAGCTTGTTATCATAAACCAGAAACTTCCAGATTCATAGGCCCGAATAATTGCTGATTGTGTATTAGTATTCATGCAGTTAATTGAAAACAAGTAGACTGTATAACTAGTTTTAAAAGAAATATATACCAAAGTGACCCCAAGCCTGGTTAGAGTATATGATTGCTAAACCTTCTAAAGTAAACACTGGTCCCAAGAATTTTCACCTACAGAAAGTACGTTGCTAAAGTGGTGCAGACCCAGAAAAGAAATTTTACACTGTCCACTCTAAGGTCACAGAGACAACAGACATGGCTATACTCTGAGAGAGGAGAATAAAAGCTCTCTGATTCACAAGCTATGAAAATCACTTCACTGACAGAACAGGAAGTTTTTGTATCCCTGTCCAACAAGTAAAGTATATTATAGACAACTGCATATTTTCCCATTGTCCACCTTTACAAAAGGGAGTTTTTTTATTGTAATTATCGTGCTTTTTACCACTTTGTGTACAGTTAAGGAAGATAAATCACCTTATCACTGGACCATTGGGAGCCATGTCAGAGGACTGAATACTACCCAGAGATCTTGTACTTCAGAATAAATGCAGTAATTGACTTTGGATTTTCTCCCTTTGGGAAGGACTTAAGACATATTTCAAGTGGGCATGAATTTTTTTTAATGTATTGTAGAATGTGTGGAATGAAAATATGTATGTGGAATAAGTTCTTGGATAGCCAAAGAGCTTGTAATATTGGATTTTAATTGTTGCTTATCCATTTATATTCCATATTCCCCCTTCATTTCCCTACTAGAAACTGAATTCATTTTCCCCAAATATCCAGTTCATCCTATGAAGCTTATATAACTTAGTAGAGACTGAGTGGACTCTGTTTAGTCTGAACCAATCACAATATTTATCTTTACACCTCTCAGTGATTGGTTGGAAAATAGACATGGAATTTACTGAGAATTAAAAGAATTGGGAAGTCAGCTAAGGGCTTCTGGGAAAGTTCTTTGCTCTTCAGTCAAGAACCTAAGAACAGGAATAAGCCTCTAAAACTGATTGCTACTGGCAGTCACCTTGTAACCCTGAGGGCAACCAGTCTTAGCATAAAGCTAATCTGAGGACAAAAGAGATAAAAGACAGGTAAAACCAATGACTCTGATGACCTCATTAAGTCATGTATTCAGTGAGCTTAGAAATCTGCTCCAGCTTCCAGTTTTATGAGACAATAGATGATCTCATTGTTTTAGCAAGTTTATATAGAATTCCTATTAATTAATCCAAAAGCATTCTAAATAATATAATCATATTCCCCATCTATTCCCTCTGGAAAACCCAGAGGGTGCTTGTGAAGAGATTCTATATAGGACAGTTTTCCTGGGGTATCCACAGCAATTCCATACGTCAAGCATCTCTGTGGCCTAGTTTTACAGAAAACTAAGTGCTTTTTACTCCATTCTGTCCTCTTTTATGATAACCCCCTGTAAAACTGGATGGTCTATATATGTCTGTACTTCATTTCTGGACTATTCAGGTACTGAGCCATGTGACTTCAGGTTTCCTTGAAGAGCAAAAAATTACACTGGGTATTTATTTCAGTGTCTGGACAGCTCATGATAAGAATATTCTATTTCATTTTAGTTTTGTCAATAGGGAGGGTTCTGTGCCCAGAGGAGAATGATAATCAAAACAGTATAATGTTTTCTCATGCTTGAGAATACTAATGCTGCTAAATATTTCTTCTGAAACACTATGTGTAATGAATGACTGGAATTCAATCCTAGGTATAAACTTTAATTTACTCCATCTTTCCCCAGTTTTTATACTTACATTTTTTATTGTCCTTTGCTTTTGTAAGTAATGCCTCTATAAATATGTTTATACAAAATCAGTATTATTCAATAGAATTATTTTTGAATTCCTATCTTAGCAAGATGCTTATGTATTTCAAATTTGGTACTAGGTATTCATTAGGAAATTTGAATCTTGTTATCATGGAGCTTACAAAGTACTGAGGAGAGAGATGCAAAATAAAATCTCACAATAACATATTTTTCTGTGATGAATACTATCCAGAAAACATATAGTATTTTATGAGACTAAGAGTGAAAGAACAAACGTGTTTTCCATTAAGAAAAAATCTGAGAGAGACCTTCAAGATTGCAGAGGAGTAACACGTGGAGATCACCTTCCTCCCCACAAATACATCAAAAGTACTTCTACATGTGGAACAACTCCTACAGAACACCTACTGAACGCAGGCAGAAGACCTCAGACTTCCCAAAAGGCAAGAAAATCCTCATGTACCTGGAGAGGGCAAAGAAAAAAGAAAAACCAGAGACAAAAGAATAGGAATGGGACCTGCACCTCTGGGAGGGAGCTGTGAAGGAGGAAAAGTTTCCACACACTAGGAAGCCACTTCACTGGCGGAGATGGGGGCGGGGTGTGTGTGTGGGGAAGCTTCAGAGTCACGGAGGAGAGTGCAGCAACGGGTGCAGAGGGAAAAGCGGAGAGATTCCTGCAAAGAGGCTCGATGCTGACCAGCACTCACTAGCCTGAGACGCTTTGCTCACTCGCCGGGGCGCTGGGGACTGGGAGCTGAGGATCAGGCTTCCGAGGTCAGATCCCAGGGAGAGGACTGGGGTTGACGGCGTGAAGACAGCGTGAAGGGGTTAGTGCACCACAGCTAGCCAGGAGGGAGCCCAGGAAAAAGTCCGGACCCGCCTAAGAGGCCAGAAACCGTTGTTTCGGGATGCACGAGGAGAGGCGCTTCCTGCTCTGTGTGCCCACAGATGGTAGAGCACAGCCTAAGCAAGCTCCACAGATGGGCATGAGCCGCAGCTATCATCTCAGACCCCAGAGTCAGGCACGGACCACTAATGCTGCCACCACTGCCACCAAAAATCCTGTGTGCAAGCACAGGACACTACCACACTCCCCCAGGAGCCTGTGTAGCCTGCCACTGCCAGTGTCCCATGATCCAGGGACAACTTCTCCAGGAGAACACAAGGCATGGCTCAGGCTGTTGCAATGTCACGTCAGCTTCTCCCCCTGCAGGATCACCCCACATTCCAATTATGACTATCATACCTTTCCTCCTCTCTGACCTGTGTGATCAAGAGAGCCCTAATAAACCGCTGCTTTAATCCTTTCCTGTCTGGGCGGGGAACAGATGCCTGAGGGTGGCCTACACACAGAGGCAGGGCCAAAACCAAAGCTGAACCCCAGGAGCTGTGCGAGCAGAGGTTAGAAAGGGAAATTTCTCCGTGCATCCTCAGGAGCAGTGGATTAAATCCCTGCAATTGACCTGATAAACCCTGCATCTGTGAAATACCTGAATAGACAATGAATGTTCCCAAAATTGAGGTGGTGGACTTTGGGAGCAACTGTAGATTTGGGGTTTGCTTTCTGAATCTGATTTGTTTTTGGTTTTATGCTTAACTTAGTTTAATTTTTAGTGCTTGTTATCATTGGTGGATTTGTTTATGAGTTTGGTTGCTCTCTTTTTTTTTATCTTTTAATGAGTGTGTGTGTGTGTGTGTGTGTGTGTGTGTGTGTGTGTATGTTTCTTTGTGTGATTTTGTCTGTTTAGGTTTACTTTTACCTTTTAACCTAGGGTTCTGTCCATTTATCTGTTATTTTTGTTATTTTTTTTTGCTTGTTTGTCTTTTCTTTTAATGAGTGTGTGTGTCTATGTTTCTTTGTTTGATTTTATCTGTTTAGTTTTGCTTTGACCATTTGTTTTGGGGTTCTATCTGTTTGTTTGTTTGTTTTCTTCCTTTTCTTTCAAGGCATGCAGATGGCAGGGTCTTGGTGATACAGCCAGGTGTTGCACCTGGGCTTCTGAGGAGGGACAGCCAAGTCCAGGACATTGGACAACCAGAGACCTCCCAGCCCCATGTAGTATTAATTGGCAAGAGCTCTCCCAGAGATCTCCATCTCAACACTAAGACCTAACTCCACCCAATGGCCAGCAAGCTCCAGTGCTGTATGCCCCATGCCAAACAACTAGCAAGACAGGAACACAACCCCACTCATTAACAGAGAGGCTGCCTAAAGTCATACTAAGTTCACTGACACCACAAAACACACCACCGGATGGAACCCTGCCCACCAGAAGGACAAGATCCAGCCCCATCCACCAGAACACAGGCTCCAGTCCCCTCCAACAGGAAGCCTACACAGCCACTGAACCACACTCAACCACTGGAGATAAACACAAAAATAGCAGGAATGATGAACCTGCAGCCTGTGTAAAGGAGATCCCAAACAGAGTAACTGAAACAAAACGAGAAGACAGAGAAATATGTAGCAGATGAAGGAGCAAGGTAAAAACCCACCAGACCAAACAAATGAAAGGGAAATAGGCAGTCTACCTAAAAAAGTATTCAGAGTAATGATAGTAAAGATCCAAAATCTCTGAAATAGAATGGAGAAAATACAAGAAACGTTTAACAAGGACCTAGAAGAACTAAAGAGCAAACAAATGATGATGAACAACAAAAGAAATGAAATTTAAAATTCTCTACAAGGAATCAATAGCAGAATAACTGAGGCAGAAGAATGGATAAGTGACCTGGAACATAGAATGGTGAAAATAACTGCCACAGAGCAGAATATAGAGAAAAGAATGAAAAGAATTGAGGACAGTCTCAGAGACCTCTGGGACAACATTAAACACACCAACATTCAAATTACAGTGGTCCCAGAAGAAGGAGAGAAAAAGAAAGCGTCTGAGAAAATATATGACGAGATTACAGTTGAAAACTTCCCTGACATGTGAAAGGAAATAATCAAGTCCAGGAAGCACAAAGAGTCCCATACAGGATAAATTCAAGGAGAAACATGTCAAGACACATATTAATCAAACTATCAAAAATTAAATACAAAGAAAAAATATAAAAATCAGCAAGGGAAAAGCAAGAAATAACATACAAGGGAATGTCCATAAGGTTAACAGCTGATCTTCCAGCAGAAACGCTGCAAGGCAGAAGGGAGTGACAGACATATTTAAAGTGCTGAAAGAGAAAAACCTACAACCAAGATTCCTCTACCCAGCAAGGATCTCATTCAGATTCGACAGAGAAATTAAAAGATTTACAGACAAGCAAAAGTTAAGAAAATTCAGCATTACCAAACCAGCTTTACAACAAATGCTAAAGGAACTTCTCTAGGCAGGAAACACAAGAAAAAGCAGAGACCTACAACAACAAATCCAAAACAATTAATTAATATCAATTAATATCAATAATTACCTTAAATGTAAATGGATTAAATGCTCCAACCAAAAGACACAGACTGTCTGAATGGATACAAAAACAAGACCAATATATGTGCTGTCTATAAGAGACCCACTTCAGACCTAGGGACACATACAGACTGAAAGTGAGAGGATAGAAAAAGATACACCATGCAAACAGAAATCAAAAAAAAAAGCTGGAGTAGCAATTCTCAAATCAGATAAAATAGACTTTAAAATAAAGACTATCAAGGGATCAATCCAAGAAGATGATAAAACAACTGTAAATATTTATGCACCCAAAATAGGAGCACCTCAATACATAAGGCAAATGCTAACAGCCATAAAATGGGAAATCAACAGTAACACAGGAATAGTAGGGAACTTTAACACCCCACTTTCACCAATGGATAGATCATCCATAATGAAAATAAATAAGGAAACACAAGCTTTAAATAACAAATTAGACCAGATACACTTAATTGATATTTATAAGACATTCCAACCAAAAACAACAGAATACACTTTCCTCTGAAGTGCACATGGAATATTCTCCAGGATAGATCATATCTTGGGTCACAAATCAAGCCTTGGTAAATTTAAGAAAATTGAAATTGTATCAAGTATCTTTCCTTTTCACAACACTATGAGACTAGATATCAATTACAGGAAAAAAATTTGTAAAAATACAAATGCATGGAAGTTAAATTATATGCTACTAAATAACCAAGAAATCACTGAAGAAATCAAAGAGGAAATAAAAGAATACCTAGAGACAAATGACAATGAAAACATGATGGCCAAAAACCTATGGGATGCAACAAAATCAGTTCTAAGAGGGAAGTTTATAACAATACAATCCTACCTTAAGAAACAAGAAAAATCCAAACAACCTAACCTTACACCTAAAGCAATTAGAGAAAGAGGAAAAAAAACAACACCCAAAATAGCAGAAGGAAATAAATCATAAAGATCAGATAAGAAAGAAATGAAAAAGAAATGAAGGAAACAATAGCAAAGATCAATAAAACTAGAAGCTGGTTCTTTGAGAAGATAAACAAAATTGATAAACTATTAGCCAGACTCATTAGGAAGAAAAGGGAGAAGACTCAAATCTACAGAATTAGAAAGGAAAAAGGAAAAATAACAACTGATACTGCAGAAACACAAAGCATCATGAGAGACTACTACAAGCAACTTTATGCCAATAAAATGGACAACCTGGAAGAAATGGACAAAATTCTTAGAAAAGTACAACCTTCCAAGACTGAACCAGGAAGATATAGAAAATATAAACAGACAAATCACAAGCTCTGAAATTGAAACTGTGATTTAAAATCCTCCAACAAACAAAAGCCCAGGACCAGATGGCTTCACAGGTGAATTCTATCAAACATTTAGAGAAGAGCTAACACATATCCCTCTCAAACGTTTCCAAAATATAGCAGAGGGAGGAACACTCCCAAACTCATTCTACGAGGCCACCATCAGCCTGCTACCAAAACGAGAAAGATGTCACAAAAAAACAAAACTACATACCAATATCACTGATGAACATAGATGCAAAAATACTCAACAAACTTCTAGCAAACAGAACCCAACAGCACATTAAAAGGGTCATGCAGCATGATCAAATGGGGTTTATCCCAGGAATGCAAGGATTCTTCAATATATGCAAATCACTCAATGTGATGCATCATATTAACAAATTGAAGCATAAAAGCCATATGATAATCTCAATAGATACAGGAAAAGCTTTTGACAAAATTCAACACCCATTTATGATAAAAACTTTCCAGACAGTGGCCATAGAGGAAACCTACCTCAACATAATAAAGACCATATATGACAAACCCACAGCCAACATCATCCTCAATGGTGAAAAACTGAAACCATTTCCTCTAAGATCAGGAACAAGACAAGATTGCCCACTCTCACCACTGTTATTCAACACAGTTTTGGAAGTTTTAGCCACAGCCATCAGAAAAGAAAAAGAAATAAAAGGAATCCAAATTGGAAAAGAAGAAGTAAAGCTGTCACTGTTTGCAGATGACATGATAGTATACATAGAGAACCTTAAAGATGCTACCAGAAAACTACTAGAGCTAATCAATAAATTTGGTAAAGTAGCAGATACAAAATTAATGCAAAGAAATCTCTTGCATTCCTATACACTAATGATGAAAAATCTGAAAGAGAAATTAAGGAAACACCCCCATTTACCATTGCAACAAAAAGAATAAAATACCTAGGAATAAGCCTACCTAAGGAGACAAAAGACCTGTTTGCAGAAAACTGTAAGACACTGATGAAAGAAATTAAAGATGATACAAACACATGGAGAGATATACCATGTTCTTGGATTGGAAGAATCAACATTGTGAAAATGACTATACTACCCAAAATAATCTACAGATTCAATGCAATCCCTATGAAACTACCAATGGCATTTTTTACAAAAGTAGAAACAAAAATTTTACAATTTATATGGAAACACAAAAACCCTGAATAGCCAAAGCAATCTTGAGAAAGAAAAACAGAGCTGGAAGAATCAGGCTCCCTGACTTCAGACTATACTACAAAGCTACAGTAATCAAGACATTATGATACTGGAACAAAAACAGAAATATAGATCAATGGAACAGGATAGAAAGCCCAGAGATAAACCCATTCACATATGGTCACCTTATTTTTGATAAAGGAGGCAAGAATAGACAATGGAGAAAAGACAGCCTCTTCAATAAGTGGTGCTGGGAAAACTGGACAGCTACATGTAAAAGAATGAAATTAGAACACGTCTTAACACCATACACAAAAATAAACTCAAAATGGATTAAATACCTAAATGTAATTCCAGACACTGTAAAACTCTTAGAGGAAAGCATAGGCAGAACACTATGACATAAATCACAGCAAGATCCTTTTGGACCCACTTCCTAGAGAAATAGCAATAGAAACAAATGGGACCCAAATGAAACTTAAGAGCTTTTGCACAGCAAAGGATACCATAAACAAGATGGAAAGACAATGCTCAGAATGGGAGAAAATATTTGCAAATGAAGCAACCGACAAAGGATTAATCCTCAAAATGTACAATCAGCCCATGCAGCTCTATGTCAGAAAAATAAACAACCCAATCCAAAAATGGGTAGAAGACCTAAATAGACATTTCTCCAAAGAAGATATACAGATTGCCAACAAACACATGAAAGGATGCTCAACATCACTACTCATCAGAGAAATGTAAATCAAAACCACAATGAGATATCACCTCACACTCGTCACAAAGGCCATCATCAAAAAATCTACAAACAAATCCTGGAGAGGCTGTAGAGAAAAGGGAACCCTTTTGCACTGTTGGTGGGAATGTAAACTGATACAGCCACTATGGAGAACAGTATGGAGGTTCTTTAAAAAACTAAAAATGAAAATATCATATGACCCAGCAATCCCACTACTAGGCATATACCCTGAAAACCCATAATTTAGAAAAAGAGATGTACCACAGTGTTCATTGCAGCACCATTTACAATAGCCAGGACATGGCAGCAACCTAAATGTCCATCGACAGATGAATGGATAAAGAAGATGTGGCACATATATATAATGGAATATTACTCAGCCATAAAAAGAAATGAAATTGAGTTATTTGTAGTGAGATGGATCAACTAGAGTGTGTCATACAGAGTGGAGTAAGTCAGAAATAGAAAAACAAGTACCATATGCTAACACATATATATGGAATCAGAAAAAAAAATGGCTCTGATGAACCTAGGATCAGGACAGGAATAAAGATGCAGACATAGAGAATGGACTTGAGGACATGGTGGGGGGACGTTAAGCTGGGATTAAGTGAAAGAGTGGCCTTGACATATATACACTACCAAATGTAAAATAGATAGCTAGTGGGAAGCAGCTGCATAGCACAGGGAGATCAGCTCGGTGCTTTGTAACCACCTAGAGGGCTGGGATAGGGAGTTTGGGAGGGAGGTGCAAGAGGGAGGGGATATGGAGATATATGTATACATATAGCTGATTCACTTTGTTATACAGCAGAAACTAACACAACATTGTAAAGCAATTATACTCCAATAAAAGTGTAAAAAACATAAAATAAAATGAAATAAAAATTAACAAAAAAACCCTTTGAGAGGGACTAATGTTTTTACTGAAGTTTGAGTGCGTTGTTGAGGAGAGTGGGCTTTTCAGGGAGAAGAAACATTTTTCAATGATGTCTAAGTGTCTGAAAGAGCTTTCTGCACTAGAGAAGCTTGAAGAAATATACAGTGCTTGAAGAGGCAAGAAAGTACACAAGATAAAGGTGAAGAATTGGAAGGAACTAGAATACGCAAATCTCAGATTATGTGAGGAATATACTGGTGTACCAATTACAGATTGCTTAATATAATAACTGTCTTACATACTTAAAAATATCTGGTGTAGGGAATTAGAATTTTACACAGTATTATTCTTAGTTACCAAGACATAGTGTAACTCAACATTATTTGTCTAAGAAATTTATAAATAATAGATTGGCTGCAGTGTGTAGGAGGAGAATGTACCCAAAAGGAGCCCAGGTTTCTGATGTGTATAACTGGATAGGAAAAGCAGAGGAATGGTTGTAACAAAGAAATTAAGCATTTGATTCTGAAGAAAGAAAATGAAATGTGGTATAATATTTCGTATAGAGAAAAACAGAAGAGGCTTGTGTGTTGATACAGTTATGGTCTACTGGAAAATTCCAAGTGAAGAAACTAAAATACAAGAAAGTAATAATGATTAGATTTTCTATGTATTTCTTTATAATAGCTCAGCAAACATTTTTCATAAAGGGCCAGAAAATAAATATTTTAGGTTTTGAAGCCATATGGTTTCTATCTCAACTCTAGAAATCTACTGTTGTAGAATTGAAGTAGGCATAGTCTATAGGTAAAGGAATGAGACAAAACTCCACAGATGGATTGAAATTTAATTACGAAGTGTTATCTGGAACTATATTTCAATAAATTTGAAAACATAATAATAATTTATGTGTAAAATACCAATCTTGATTTTAAATTAACTAGGACACTTGAATAGATCAATCACCTTAGAAAAGAGATGCAGAAAAAGATTTTGCATCTTTTTTCAACATTCATTCATAATAAAACCTGTCAACAAAGTCTAGAAGGAACTTACCTCAACACAATAAATGTATATGAGAAGCCCACAGCTAATATAATAATTAATGGTGGAAAATGGAAAGCTTTTATTCTAAGATCCAGCACATGGCAAGGATGCCCACCCTTGCCAATTCTATTTAACATAGTGCTGGAATTTCTAGCCAGAGAAAGTAGATCAGAAAAAGGAATAAAAATCATCCAAATAAGAAAGAAAAAATAAAATAATCTCTGCTTTCAGATAATACAGTCATATCTGTAGAAAAATCTAAGGATTCAATAAAAAAATCTGTTAGTATAATAAACAAATTCAGTAAATTGCAGGGTACAAAATCACTGTACAGAAATCAGTCACATTTTCCATTGTCAATAATACTGTATTGTATATTTAAAAGTTGCTAAGAGAGTAGATCTTAAAAGTTCTAATCACAAGAAAATAATTTTTTTAACTTTGTATGGTGATGAGCTTTCTGCAATATATACAAATATTGAATTATTACATTGTACACCTGAAACTAATATAGTGTTATATGTCTGTCATAACTGAAAAAAAATCAGTCATATTTCTACACATAAACAATAAACTGTTCAAACAGAAAATTAAGAAAAATTTCCCATTCACAGTAACAACCAAAAGGATAAAATACTTGAGGATAAACTTAACCAAAGAGGTGAGACACAGTCAAATGGAAAGACATCCAGTGTTTGTAGATTGGAAGAATTAATACTGTTGAAATGTACAGAGATCTACAGATTCAATGCAATCCCTATCAAAATCCCAATGATGCTCTTTGTAGAAATATAAAAAACAATACCAAAATTCAAATGGAACTACAAAAAACCCCAAATAGCCAAAGCAGTCTTGAGTAAGAAGTGTAAAGCTGGAAGAATCACACTTCCTGATTTCAAAATACATTACAAAGCTACAGTAATAAAAACAGTATGGGACTAGCATAAAAACAGACATGTAGAACAAAGGAACAGAGTAGAGAGGCCAGAAATAAATCCAGGTTTCTAAGGACAACTGATCTTCAACAAAGCTGCCAAGAACCCACAATGAGGAAATGATAGTTTTCTTTAATAAGTAATGCTAATAAAACTGAATATTAACATGCTGGAGAATGAAATTGGACACTTATACCACATACAAAAATCAACTCAAAATAGATTAAAGTATTAAATGTAAACCTGAATCTATAAAATTACAATAATAAAACATAAGGAAAAAGCTTACTGAAATGGGTCTTGGCAATGAGTTTTGGGATATGACACCAAAAGCACAGGCAACTAAAGCAAAATAGACAAACAGGACTACATCAAACTAAAAAGGTTTGGTACAGCAAAAGAATCACCAGAATGAACTGGCAACCTAAGAATGGGAGAAAATATTGCAAATCTTATATGTGATAAGGAGCTAATATCCAAAATAGGTAAGGAACACATACAAATCAATAGCAAAAACACAGACCAATTTAGAAAATGGACCAAGGGCCTGAATAGACCTTTGTCAAAAGAAGACATCAGAATGGCCAAAAGTTACATTAAATGCTGCTCAATGTCACTAATTAAGGAAATTCAAATTTAAACCTCAATGAGTTATTACCTCATACCTGTTAGAATGACTGTCATCAAAAAAGACAAAGAATAACACGTATTGGAAGGATATGGAGAAAAAGAACATTTGTCCACTGTATGTAGGAATTTAAATTCATATAGCAATTATGGAAAACAATAAGGAGTTTCCTCAAAAGATTAAAAATGGAAGTACCTTATGATCTAGCAATCCCACTTCTACATATACAACATATCCAAAAGAAATGAAATCAGTATCTCAAGAAGATCTGCACACCTATGTTCATTGCAGTGTTATTCACAACAGCCAAATAAGGAAACAACCTAAATGCTCATCAATGGATGAACGGGTAAAGAAAATGTAGATATATATTAGATTATTCAGCCTTAAAAAGAGAATGAAATCCTGACACTTGTGACAACATTGAGGAACCTGGAGGACATTATCCTAAATAAAATAATCCAGATTCAGAAAGACGAGTACTGTGTGATCTCACTTAATATGTGGAATCTAAAATAGTCATGGAACTCATGGAAACAGAGAGTATAATGGTGAGTTCCAGGAGGCAGGGTGGGAGGAGGAAAGGGGGAGGTGTTGGTCAAGGGGTACATAGTTTTAGTCATGTAAGATGAATAATTTCTAATGAACAGCAGTGTGACTATAGTTAACAATATTGTATTGTATACTTGAAAGTTTCTGAGAGGGTAAATCTTAAGGGTTCATACCAGACGCACACACACAAAAGCAAATGATAACTATGCAAGGTGATAGACATGTTAATTAGCTTAAGTGTAGTGATTATTTCACAATGTTTACATATATCAAAACAAAGCTGTACACTTTAAATATAAATAATTTTTATTTGTCAATTATGCCTTAGTAAAGCTGGAAAAAATAACAGAAAAAGGAAATGAGGTAAAGATATTTGGACAGTTAATTTGTCTACAAACTTTATTTATTTTTTTTTATTTGCTGTACGTGGGCCTCTCACTGTTGTGGTCTCTCCCTTTGCGGAGCACAGGCTCCGGACGCACAGGCTCAGCGGCCACGGCTCATGGGCCCAGCCGCTCCGCGGCATGTGGGATCTTCCCGGACCAGGGCACGAACCCGTGTCCCCTGCATCATCAGGCAGACTCTCAACCACTGCGCCACCAGGGAAGCCCCGTCTACAGACTTTAAATGGTAAGTAACTTTAATGATATTGAACCCATTTCAGTCATGAAATAAAATGTAAAACTTTTTATTCATTTTGTAAAATAAAAATATAGCAACATAAAAAGATTAATGTTAAAGCCCAGTTCTATATCAAATGTAATTGATACGTTTATATATACAATATAAATAATATAATAGTGTACTGAAAGCATAATATGTTATGATAAACTGGAATATATTGCAAGACTGAAAATTTAGCTCAGTGACAGTAATACTATCAATACATCTCATAAAATAAAACATTAATATTTTCTCTAATATCCAGGCAAACTTCTTGGTACCATTTGAAATTTGTTTTTATCCAATTTTATCCAATTTTAATAGCAAGCAACACTTTAGATAACTTTAGATAACACTTTAGATAACAGGTCTCTAAATCTTCAGCATGGAGAAACCAGGATTAAGACAGAGAGATTAAGGATTAAGACAGAGAGAAACCAGGATTAAGACAGAGAGGGATAGCATCCACATTATTGTGCAATATTATTATAAATTTTCAGTTACAACCAATAAGATAACATGAAATAATCTTTATAAATTTTAAAAATGAAGAGATAAAATATATCTTTTTGATGATGTATTTTTGTACCTACCAAAACTAAGAGACAAGTCAATTCTTAAAAATCTATTAAGGGATCTAGGAAAATTGAAGGGATGTAAAATGTAATTTATAACTAGGTCTTTCCTATTAGAAGTAGTAATAGGATTTTTTAATAATCCATTCAACACAGTAGAAAAGCTATGATACTTTGGAATAAACTTAAGGGGAAAGTACCCAACTTTTATGAAGAAAGTAATACAGTTTTATTGAAGGACATAAAACAAGACCATAACAAAGGGAAGGAATGTACCATATTGTTTGATGGAAACATAACATGTCTATGAAATTGTCTATTTTTCCAAAATTATATTAAAATTCAATGTGATTCCAATTTGAAATCAATGTTTAGAGTTATGCTGTGACCTTTATGCCAATGTGAAAGTATTTCCTTGTTTGTTTGTTTACAAACTTGGAACTATTTATTGATTGTGAGGAGAAACTTATGTACAAACAAGGCATGAGGAGAAGGGGGAAACTGTCCAGTGCTGGCAAAGGTAGTGGGGGCTGGAGAGTGGGCCTGACAATACACCAAGAATCAAGAGAAGTTTTCTGAAAACTAGCTCAACTCCTAAACATGCTTCATGGGAACTAGGCTTCAGGACACAGTCCACGTGGAAGGGGACAGACAAAGTTGGTTCTAGAAGCCAAGAAGTTTAACTGCAGTGGAGTCCCTTCAGTGGAGTCTGATCCACTGTGGTAGGGACATAACCCCCTCCGAGATCTACTTTCAATCATAGATCCCTCTGTAATTTTATTACAAGGGGCCTCCAGTCTTTGAGCCCGGGATGTTGGCGGTGGGTCAGAGCACCTTAACTAGCCACCAAAATTATTCAGAGAATGGTTATGTGAGAATCCTCTAGATTTTAATGTGTAATATAGCTTAAAACAACTAACAAACCAAACTCAGAATCTACAGAGGAAATATCCAATCATAATGAGGATAAAGAAAGACAAAATCAGGAAAACCAAAGCTGAGAGAATTTCTGGCCAGTAGAATGGTATTAAAGGAAATACTAAAGGATGTTTTTCAGGCTGAAGGGAAACACCGCCCATTGGAACTCATGTATAGACGAAATGAAAACAGTAATTGTTGTTATTAAAAAAAAACCCAGCATTTTTCCTGCTCTTAATTTAGTTGAAGAACAACTATCTGTATTAAGCCAAAATAATTACAGTATATGGTATAACTGTCCCAGGCAATACAAAATAAATAAAGAGTGAGAAAAGAAATCAGTGAAATAAAAAAAAACTACTCAACATAAATACAATTAATAGAGACAAAAGTTGTTTTTCCTGAAAAAAGTTAATAAAATTGATAGACTCCTAACATGACTATTTAAGAAAAGGGAGAGACGGTGATCGTGATTACCAATATTAGGACGTAAAAGTATTTATTACCACAATCGTGAAGGATTGGAAGAAGAAGGCACCCCAGGGCTTGTGTTGAACTGGAAATCAGAGTGGAGTTTGAGAAAAATCAAGTACTGACATTTCTGGTAAGACATTGATGGTGAAGTTATCCTTAGATTTGGCAACATGGGGTTTGGTGGGGTCCTCCAAAGACCACTTTTAATAGAGCAAGAGGAGCGATGCCAAACTGTAGTTGATAGTTGAGTAGTGTTTAGGTGATCCTTTGAAAAAAATTATATACAGATAGTTCCTTCAATAAGTTTGGCTGTGGAGTAGAAGAAAATACAGTCTACCTGGAAAGGAACATATAGTCAATATGAATTGTTTCCTTCTTTCTTTTTATAAATCTTTTTTATTTAAAAGTAAACTAATGTTTACACAACAGCAAGGAAATTGGCCAGCAGAACAAAAGAACATTAGTTCCCCTGCTCTGTAAAAGATATTTGGAGATAAATGACATCAGTTGTTTTTATTGTCTGAAAACCTTGCTGCAAAGAACCAATAATCTTGGTTAAATGTAAAAATATAATGTTATTTTTTTTGTGTTCACCTTCCTTTCAATAATAAGAAGACTCTTAAGGATTTATAATTGTAGCTTATTGAATGTCACATTCACAGTGGAACTGACGGCCAGTTAGTCAAGGATCTGTTGAATTAAGTAAAACTGCAATTTTTACTTAATTCAACAGAGGGGAAGAGTTTTGGAAAAATGCTACACGTTTTATGTACAGAAATATCCTTGACTTTCTTTTGTTATAGGACTTGTCATTAGAAATAAGAAAACTGTAACTTGCAGCTAAGCCATGATAATATCTATTTATTCAGTCATAAGTAAATTATGTATAAAATATTAGACACACATAATTTGTATATATCACCACATATGATTTGTCTATATTTAGTAAACTCAGAAGGTATTTTTCTGTTTGTAACCCTATTATAGAAGATGTACTAGTTTTTAAACCAATGTAGTAATCCTTGGCTCTTAAAAATAAAAATAGTGAGTTGGGTATCTGGTTAGAAATGCAAGTTTTCTGAGAGTCAAAAGAAAAATACATCCAAATTATATTTACTAATACAATTATATCAGAGTAGACTGCAGGCAATCATTTTACTTGGTCTGGTGTGATATAATTTGAAATGTAATTTTTGTAAAGAAGCAGGAGATGTCACTTTTTACAGTGATATAATACCCAATGACAAGATTGTTGTCTGTAGTATAATGTACCCAATTAAGGGGGCCTGGGATTTGCTTGGGGGAAATGACTGGTTCTGTGTTTGAGGCAGGAAATGTATAAGGTGAATCTAACACATATTAAAACACCAGAAAAACTGGCTACTCGAAACTAATGGGGTCATGTCAAGAGGACCCAAGAGTCAGTCAGCTTGAATAGAATCTTTAAGCCAATGATAAGATAGTTAAAAAAATTTTTTAATGACCTCACAGTTGATTAAAACTCTAAATGTAGAAAATGAGTTCATAGAGATAGTGATAAAAAGAAGAAAAAAGTAACATATCAAAATGATAAAATCATTAGAGTTTGCTTAAACATCAACTCATTACTGTCAAAATAGATAATGGTAAGGAAATACACATTTTATGATCTTTATGGTAGGAACTGTATTTTAGATAGTCAAATAGCTCTGAGGGTCACTGTTCTTAAAAATGCATTCTGTCTCAAAAATGGAGAAGAAATGATCAAATTTAAATAACTTTTCGCAATCTATATTGAAATAATGGATTTAGGCAACAGTCATGATGGCTGTTACCATTGTACTAAGGTGGAATGCTAACGGGAAGAATTATAAAGAAGGAGTTATGTCATGACTGGAATGCAGTAATCAATCTTAGTATCAGAAGCAGGTTACCATGAAGGTAATTAAGCTTCAGCTTCAGGTTCCCTTATTTGCATATGTCACTTCCAAGCTCTGGGAGGGGCCAGAACAGTGTATGATGTTTGAAGAAATTAGTTAGGTTTTATGAATTTTAATTTTTGTGTCTGTAATTTCTTTACTATTCTAACTAAACATTTATATTTGTCACTTTTTTTTGTAATTCTGTAGCCTTTTTGTTAAAGAAGAGACTTCAAATTGTAAAAGCTTCAGGCCTCAACTAATCTAGACTTATTCCTGATTAGAATCACTAGTCCTGAGACAAACAAACATACTATGCTTCTCCATGTTATGCAATTGAATCACCCAAAATTATCTACACGGTATTCTTTTTTTTTTAATAATTAATTATTTATTTATTTATTTTTGGCTGTGTTGAGTCTTCGTTTCTGTGCGAGGGCTTTCTCCAGTTGTGGCAAGCAGGGGCCACTCTTCATCGCGGTGTGTGCGCCTCTCACTATCGTGGTCTCTCTTGTTGTGGAGCACAGGCTCCAGACGCGCAGGCTCAGTAGTTGTGGCTCACGGGCCTAGTTGCTCCGCAGCATGTGGGATCTTCCCAGACCAGGGCTCGAACCTGTGCCCCCTGCATTGGCAGGCAGATTCTCAACCACTGCGCCACCAGGGAAGCCCTACACAGTATTCTTGACAAAATTTTTGAAGTTTAATATATTCAAACCTTTATATCTAACTAAAATATTGAGAAAATATGGAGAACAGGGAAAAAGTTAAGCTACCTCATAAGGAAGCAATCAATAAAATCCAAAATTTGGAGTGTACTATAGAATAATTGCCTACATTTCTTTAAAATTTTAATAGAATTGAAAAACAAAAAATTAAAATGGAGGATTTTGCGTGATTTTTTAAAATTCTGATGTGATCAAAAACTGTGAAAATACATTTTTTAGAAGGTAAAGGAAATTGATTATGAATTGAATATTATTACATAACATTAATAAATAATTAAATTTGTAACAAGTGCTAATGTGATTGTGTTTATGTAAGAAATATTTTTATTACTATTTTTGAGATTCATATTAACTTTAAAGTTGTTTGGTTTAAATAACAAATATTAGGGGATAGATTTAAAACATTTTTTTAAGCTAGATGATGAATTCATAAGATTTATTGACCTTTCTTCTTTTGTAAATATTTGAAAATTTTTATCATTTAAAAATATTTGTTAAATTTCCCCATAAACATTCTGTTTACTTACACCATGACCAAGTGGGATTTATTCCTGGAATGCAAGGGTGGTTCAGCATATGAAAATCAATCAGTGTAATATTGATACATCACATTAGCAGAAAAAACCAAACCAAACCAGAACAAAACACATGATCATCTCAATGGATTAAGAAATAGCATTTGACAAAATTTAACACATTTCATGATAAAAACACTCTAAAAACTAGGAATAGAAGGAAATCACCTCAACATAATAAAGGCCGTATATGAAAAACTCATAGTTAACTTCATACTCAATGATAAAAGATTGAAAACTTTTTCTCTTAATATCAAGAACAAAACAAGAATGTTCTTTTTCAACACTTATATTCAACATAGTCCTGGAAGTCAACCTGGGCAGTTAGACAAGAAAAAGAAAGTTAAACGTTGCAAATCAGAAAGGAAAAATTAATCTTATCTCTGTTCACAGATGACATGACATTATATGTAGAAAACCAAAACAATTACAACCCGAAAAAGAGAAAAAATGGAACTAATAAATGAACTCAGCAAAGTTATAGGATACAAAATCAGCAATGAAAATTAGTTGCATTTCTGTATGCTAACGATGAACAATCAAAAAGGAAATTAAGAAAACCATTCAATTTACAATAGCATCAAAAAGAATAAAATACTTAGGAATAAACTTAACCAAGTAGAAAAAATATTTACACTGAAATTAAAGAAACAAATTTTAAAAAGACACAAATAAATGGCGAGATGTCCCATATTCATTGATTGGGATATTCAATATTGTTAAAATGTCAACACTACCCAGAGTAAACTACAGATTCAATGCAATACCGATTAAAATCACAATGATTTTTTTTTTTTTTTGCAGAAATAGAAAAACCCATCCTAATGTTATCATGGAATTTAAAGGGACCTCAAGTAGTCAACTGGTTTTTGACAAGGATGCCAAGACTATTGAATGGGGAAAGAAACATCTTTTCAACAAGTGGTTTTGGGAGAAGTAGATGATCTACATGCATGAAGAAAGGAAGTTATGCTGTTAACATATATAAAAGTTAACTGAAAATGGATCAAAGACCTAAATGTAAAAGCTAAAACTATCAAACTCTTAGAAGAAAACATGGCAAAATTTCATGACATTGGATTTGATCATGTTTTATTGGATATGACACTGAAAGCTCAGGCAGCAAGAGAAAAAATAGATAAGTTGGACTTCATCAAAATTTAAAACTTTTGTGCACCCAAGGACACTATCAACAGAGTGAAGATGTAATCTACAGAATGGGAGAAAATATTTGCAAATCATATACTGCATAAGGGATTGACACCCAGAATACCAAAAGATGTCCTACACCTCAGCAATAAAAATACAGGGCAGTCCAATTAAATATAAGGGAATTGAGTGGACATTTCTCCAAAGAGGATGTATGGGTAGTGCATGAGCATATGAGAGGATATTAAATATCACTAATCTTTAGGGAAATTCAGACTGAGAGCAGGATGGCATGTCACCTCACACACTTGGGATGGCTGTTGTTGAAACAAAACACAATGGCAGGTGTTGGCAAAGATATGCAGAAATTGGAGTCCTTGTGCTTTGCTGATGGGAATATGAAATGGTGCAGTGGCTCTGGAGGACTGTCTAGTCCTCAAAAATTGTACACCGATTGCCATGTCATCCAGCAGTTCCACTTCTGGGTATATACCCAAAAGAGGTTGGAGTAGGGACTTGAACAGCCACTTGTACACCTATGTTCTGGCAGCATTTTTAACAGTAGCCAGGAGGTGGGGGTAACCTAGGTGTCTATCCAAGGAAGAAAGGATAAACAGAATGTAGTTTATGCATACTGTTGACTATTGTTCAGACTTGAAAGAGAAGGAAATCCTGGCATGTGCTACAGCAAGGATGAACCTTGAAGATGTTATGCTAGAAGAAGTAGGCCAGTCACAGAAGGATAAATGTTGCAACATCCCACTTGTGTAGGAATAGCTAGGGTGCTCAGGTTCATGGAGACAGATACTGTTACTTGGGGCTGGGGGGAGGAGGAAATTGGCAGTTGGTATCTAATGGGTATAGAATTTCAGTTGGGGAGCATGGAGAGGTTCTAGAGATGGATGGTGGTGATGGTTGCGCAGCAATGTGGGTACGCTTAATGCCACAGAGCTGAAGTGATAAGAATTGTGGATTTTGCCACGATAGAAAAAAATGAAAAAGTAACTATTAATGAAATAATTTTTAATTAAAAATACACAAAAGATATATAAAAATACTGTGTTTACCAAAAGGCATGCATAACTTCATATTTATCCTTTCACAGTTACAAACTCAACCTTTCTCAGTAATTTCTGGTGGTAAATATGGATTGATGCTTTTCACACTCATTAATCAATAATGTAGACTCCTGTGGGGACCTCCTTGAATTTTCACATGTACAGTATTACATCAGAAACAAGCACTACTGAAAGAAAAAATGAGGAAGAAACAAAAATAAAATCTTTATCATCTGTCATGAATGCACTTACACTGGTAGCCAGCAAATTTTTCTTTAAAACTCCAAAGAGTAAATATTTTAGACTTTTCAGACCATACAGAGTTTTTTGTAACTACATAATTCTTCTGTTGTTGTATAAAGGCAGCCATAAACAATACCTAAAGGAGTAGGCATGGCTGATTCCAAGATAACTTTACCTACAGGAACAGTCATGGGCCAGCCCTGGGTAATTTGCTGACTGTAATCTTCACCATGTGGTAGTTTGATTGCCAAGAGCTCCAGCTTTTCTTTGGGCACTCAGCTGAAGCTAATGGATAGAATATATTTAACATAGGTATGCCTGTGAAGTGCACTGGGAGGCCTCCTCAATAATTGTAGCACTTATGATTGGTGTTGGAATCATCCCAGGTTTATTCCTCTTCCATTATCTTTAAATTAAGAATTGCCATGTGATTTGCTTTGGCCAGTGAAATGTGAACAGAGTATTATATGGATTTCCAATTGGAAAAATTGAAATACAGGTGCAACTTGCCATCTAACCTTTTGCCTACTGCAATGGTTGTAGAATTACGTGTCCAGAATGAGTCTGTATCACCCTAGCTTCCTGAGTGACAGTTATAAGCAGAAAGCCCCTGCAGTACCACAATAGATATGCTTAATTGGCAAGAAATAAATTGTGACTGTGTTAATCCAGTGAGATTTTGTGATTGTAAATTATCACATCATAATTTAATCCATCCTGCTTGATAGTACACTATTTGATTAATAATTGTGTAATTTTAAATTTTCATTAATTGTAAATCATGATTTGCCAGTATCTGAAGCAGCGATTAAAGGAGTTTTATGTGAAAGGGCATCGACAGACTTGTATCTGCATTGTAATTAGGGATTACAATGCATATTTTAGAGTGCTGAAGAATTCTGGAAATCTACTGTGTCTTTCTGAAGCTGACCTAAGCAGTATGACATAGGCTATTTTAGCTCACAGCCCATATTTGATGTTTATTTGGAGTACCATAAATCTATATCAGTGCAATTCTTATAACTTCTGTTAAATCTTGACTATCAGTATGAAAATTAGGGATTACAATGAATATTTTATAATGCTGATTTTAATACTGAGGCATGTCAAAATAAAGTGATTTTCCTTTACACATAGAAGAAAATAAAGATGTCAGTCACATTCCTTCCCTCTGCCTATTGAGAAAGCTCATCCCAATTATAAAACGTCATGCTTTTTATTATAGCTCTGTTTAACTGTATTTAAATAGAAAAACTCTAATGTATACATTGATAAACATAACATGAATTCTAAAAATCAGGATCAAAGAATAAGTTGTATTGTGCATATTGCTAATTCATGTATTTCATTTCATTATAATGTATACCTGACTTTATAATATTGAACTTATAACCCTTTATCATGAACATTTTAAAAATAAAATCCAAATAACTACAGCATGCCAGTTGGGTCTCTGAATTTTATGTACCTGATCATTCTGATACACAGCATCTGTCACCTTAGTTTAATGTGCAAAAAGCGCTGAGACCATCTTATTCCATATTCCTTGCCACAGGTATAGACAAATGATGACAAGCTGTGAATCTAAAAACTGTCTTTAACGGTCTGTTAGAACAGGTTGAATATTGAGAGTGAAAACATTTACTGATAAAATTTCTAACTCATGCCGTATTGGGGAATGGATGACAGAGGGAACGGACTCTTGGCAATCAGCACACACTAGAGAAAACATAAACAATGAATGTCTTTGCAACCTTTGTCACCTCCTATTTGCTTTACATTTGTCATTGGTTTTAGTGAATAGGAGCTGGGTTCCAAGAAATCTCTGCAGGTTTCTTCAACTTCTCTCGTCTCTGAGCTTCTGCAACCAACACGTCTGCTTAAACCCATCAGCTGTGGTAAGTGTACATTGAGAGTCTTAAGGGAATCTGCAACTTGAGTGCAGGCAGCACCAAAGTAAAGATCCTACGTGGCTTTAATACATTTATACATTTTTAAAATCCCATTTCAGGTAAATTTGTCCCTGAGATCAGTGTATGTGAAATCTCAAGTAAAGCCTTAAACATGTGCTTGAGACACTGGTGTTTCACAGACTTCAAAGGCAACAGATGTGACAATCCAGGGTGAGTCATTCAGTGCCAATTTAGTCAGAGACTGGGAATATCAATGATGTTATGCTTTAATTCAAGTAAATATATTATCTGAGTTATTTTTTCTTAGCAAAGTATCTGTTCATTAATTTTTTACAGCGCTTTTATATAGTTTACTTTGGCTTTCATTTTACAGCCTCCACTCAGTTCCACAGTTACTTAGGTCAACACCATTTTCCCCAAAACTTCTTAAGTGAAGTTATTTCATACTTGTAATACAGTTAGATGTTTTGTCACATTCTGTGTTCCACTGTGGATTCTCCAGAATATCTAAATGAATGTTTTTTTAAATTATGTATATTAAGGTTCACTCTTGGTGCTGTAAATTTCTGTGGGTTTTAACAGATGCACAGTATCATGTATCCACCACTACAGTATCATACAGGGTAGTTTCACTACCCTAAACAATCCTCTGTACTTCACCTATTTAACACTTCTCAGTCCCCAGACACCTGGCAACCACTGACTTTTTAAAATGATCTCTATAGATCTGCCTTTTCCAGAGTGTCATACAATTTTTCATGATTCTTTTCAGACTGGCTCCTTTCACTTAGCAGTATGCATTTATGATTTATCCATATCTTTTCATGTTTGGTACCACATTTCTTTTTCTCATGGAATGACACCTCATTGTTGGGATGTACCACAACTGTTTATTCACACCTGTTAAAAGGAGATCTTGGTTACTTCTGATTTTTGACAATTATGAGTAAAGCTGCTATAAATATTTGCATGAAGGTGTCTTAGGATCTTTATCTTTGATTTTCTATGGTTTGAAAATGATATGCCTACATGTAATCTTTTGATATTTATTCTGTTGGATGTTCTCTGAGCTTCCTGGATCTGTGATTTGGTGACTGACACTAATTTGGGGGAAATTCTCAGTCATTATTGTTTAAAATATTTCTTCTGTTATTTTCTATTGTCTCCTTGTGGTATTCTTATACGTGTATGTTACACCTTTTGTAGTTGTCCCACAGACTTTGGATATTCTAGAGATTCTCTCTTCTGTCATGTCTAGTCTACTAATAATCCCATCAAAGGCTTTCTTCCCATCTCTGTTGCAGTGTTTTGCATTTCTAGTGTTCTTTCTTAGGATTTCCATCTCTCTGCTGACATTATCCATCTGTTTCTGCATGTGTTTATCCATTAGAGCTCTTAACATATTAATTATAGTTCTTTCAAAATCCTGGTATGATCATTCCCAATCCCTGCGATGTGTGGTTCCTTCTATCTCTTGTGTTTTCTTTGCCTTTTACTATGCCTTGTAATTTTTCTTGACAGCCAGATTTGAACAAAGAACTGCTGTAACCAGGCCGTTAGTAATGTGGTGGTAAGGTGTGGGGGGAGGGGAAGTGTTCTATGATTCTATACCTGTAATTCTGTAATCTCTAATAACTAGCTCTCAGTTGTTTAGTGGGCCAGTGCCTCTGGAACTTCACGAGTGTTTTTCAGTTTTTGTCTCTCTCCTTAGGTGAATGAGGATGGCTCAAGTGGGCTAGAGCTGTGTATTCCCCCTCTCCTATGTGGAAGGCTACAGCTGGCTAGAGTTGGGTATTTCCCTTCTCCCAGGTGAGCTAGGCTCTGCTAATATCGCAGCCAATTAGACTCCGGTTAATTAATTTCTCCTGAGCGCTGGCCTTGTTAAGTAGAACAGCCTGCTCTCTGGCATATTTCAAAATGGTTCCTCTTCCCTTCCTGCTGCTGACAGCACAAGGGGATTTTTCTCTGACACTTAACTGTGAGAATCCAGTTGAGCTCCTGGAAGTAAAACTCACTAAAGTGTGGGAGCCCCACTATGACTGGGCTCCCCTGGATGTTTTAACCGTCAGGATTGTCCACACCGAGACTCCAGCAATTAGACAATTCCAGTTCAGGTTTTCCTGCTCTGGCACTTGTTCCCTTGCCAGTTTCTGCCCGCCAGACTCTGCTCAGGTGAGTCATGACTCTCTGTATTCACTTGTCTGACTTTCCAGTCCTGGAGACAGCAGTTTGCACTGTGTCCTCCCCCTCTGTTATGTTATGAATTCAAGAAGAGTTGTTGATTTTCCAGTCTGTTCAGCGTTTTACTGGTTGTTAGGACAGGGTGGTGATTTCCAAGCTTCTTTCATGTAGATCAAAAACCTGAAGTCTGCAGGGGTTTTGTGAATATGTTTTAAAATAAGTTGAGTAAACCTCTAGGAGCATAACTGCTGGATTGTGTGGTAAGAGTATGTTTAGCTTTGTAAGCAATTGCCAACTGTCTTCCAAAGTGGCTGAACCTTTTGCATTCTCGCCGTCAGTGAATGAGAGTTCCTGTTGCTCTGCATCCATGTCAGCAATTGGTATTGTTAAAATTTTGGATTTAAAATCTTTCTAATGGTTGTGTAGTGATATCTCTTTGTTGTTTTAGTTTGCAGTCCCCTAATGACAAATAATTTTCAGCATATTCCTGTTTATTTGCCATCTGTATGTCCTTTTTGGTGAGGTATCCAGATATTTTGCCTTAATTTTGTTTTTATTGTTGAGTTTTAAAATTTCTTTCTGTATTTTGCATACAATACCTTTATCAGACGTGGGTTTTCCAAATACCTTATCCCAATGTATGACTTGTCTTTCTATTCCCTTAAAAGCTTACTTCAGAGCTTAGAAATTTTTAATTTTAAAAATCCAACCTACCAAGTTTTTCTTTCATGGAATGTGCTTTTGGTATTGCGTCTAAAAATGTGTCACCAAGTTCAAGGTCACATAGATTGTTCCTTACTTTACTTTCGTACTGGTACACTTCAGCATCTTCTTATTTGCAAACTTCCTTTTTAAGCATTGCAATTCAGTAACAGCCCCCAAACCTGAAGATTTTTAACCTCCTAATTATCTAATCTTTAATTATTGGTTTTTCAGTCTGAACATGATGTAATCAAAATATAAAGGACTTTCTACCACAATAGTTCTATGTTTTTAAACACACTTAAGTTGTTTATAAAGCTTCTCTTCAAAGGCTTAAATATTGATATTTGAAGAGAGGTAGCAAAGAGAAAATTCACACTGCCATGTGGGAACTTTTATTTTATTATTTTGCTGTTCTAGTTTCCCATTAGTAAATGTCAATTTGGTAAATTTTTAAAACCACCACTTACTTTCTTTTCGAGTTTTATTAAGAAATAATTTACATATATTACTGTATAAGTTTAAGGCACACAGCATGATGGTCTGAGTTACATGTATTCTGAAATGATTATCACAGTGGTTTCAGCTGATATCCATCATCTCCTATAGCTACAATAAAAAGAAAAGAAATAAGAAAAAAATATTCTCATTGTGATAAGAACTCTTAGAATTTACTCTTTTAACAACTCTCTGATATATCATACAGCAGTGTTAACTGCTATTAATTTTTTAATAAACATCTCTGTTAATTGAGATAAAGTTTAACACATTCCTGGACACAAGGTGCTGACACAACTTGGAATCCATGGGTCTTTTACATTGACTCTCATTTCCAAAGGAATTTAACATACGAAAATTCTTATACATTTTGGGTTTGATGTTTTTTAATACATTATAGAAAAATAGCCATAATAGATAAGTTTTGATAAAAATTGAAGAATCAAAGAAACCAGTGTATTCAGTACCCTAGAAACCTCAAACCAAAAGGAAATAGTAAACATGATCACAAAAGGAAATAATATGGAAGGAAAGCATAGGCTTTTATAAGTTGTCCTAGAATCATCTTCTCTTACATTATAACTTTAATGACTTTAAACTCATTTAATCTACATGTATTTAGTCAGCTTTTTTCAGTGATTATAGAACAATCTCTTAAATGATTTATGATTAAAATTGACTAATCTGGACAGGAAATTCTCTTTATATAATAAAAGAGTTCCATGTGAAATACTCTATTTAAATTAAGAGGAACAATTATGGAAAATTCCTACCATGTAGTGACCTGACACAATGAAAGTACTCAAATATGTTTGCTGAATAAGTTATAAAATGATAATAAAAAGTTAGCAGAGCAAAAAAAGATGAATAAATTAGATCCATATTTTTGAGTCTAGATTGACAAGATTATTAATATTTGCTTAATATCATTAGGTACTTTCTGTGT
The DNA here is from genome assembly GCF_964270905.1 of Leucopleurus acutus. NCBI lineage: Eukaryota > Metazoa > Chordata > Mammalia > Artiodactyla > Delphinidae > Leucopleurus > Leucopleurus acutus. Next base: position 195,695 of record NW_028139015.1, read on the forward strand.
TTCGAGCTTTATTCTAACTATTTTACATTAATTACTCCTCCCAACACCCTTATGAGATAGTTGTACTTTATGAGAGCTTTGCCACTTCTAATAAATGTTTGCTTTCTATTTGATTCATATGTATTTCTAAGTTTGACTACAAGCCTATCCATATTTAAGATACTCATACCCATTGCATTGAATTAAAGGATTTGGGTGGCTAATCAAGGACAAGACATATGCTAGGAGGTGGCAGTAGCACACAAAGAGCTGCATTGTGGGCAGCACTTGGACAGGGTGCATGTGAGGGGAGATCCCTCACAGCAGGAGACCTCTTAGACACAGCAGCCTAGGTCCACCATCCATAAAGGGAAGAGGACAAATAAATGACTGGGGAAGAGAGCTGGAGAGGAGGCTTAAGTGTCTAGGTGATGCCTGGGTCAGAGAGCTTTCAAAGCCAGCAGGGACTTGGGATCTTTAAAGGGCCATGGTTTACCTTATTTATGGCTAGTAGATGTTGGGTGCAGTTTCTTGGGGTTTGCAGAGAAGACTGGCTTCTAAATGACTAAAAATAGGCCTATTGGGGCTATATTTAAAGCAATTGGATGTGTAAGAATTTGAGTTTAGCACCAGTAGGCTTTTGAGCTAACAGTCTAGACTACTGTGATGAAGTAAAAACATGGGGACCACAGTAAACAGGGGACATCTTTGGCTCATTTGTATAACACCTATAAAGTAATATCTATTCATTCTTAAATATACAAAATAAAAAAAGCATACAAAAAAAAAGCATACATATTGCCGATTTTAAGTTGCTTGGGGTATATGTGTGTGTATATACATATAAATGTATATATTGCATGAGCTGTATTTTCAAGCACACACACACACACACATGCACGCATAAACCCTAAAACTATTAAATATATGAAAAAAGCTTTCTACACGCACTATCAAGTTTTCCTTAGGGGATTTTTTCCTTGTGTCTTTAGGGTTTAGGCAGTGGTATTAGGCAACTAGGGATGTCATAACAAAATGCCACAGAGTGGATGACTTAAACAACAGAAATGTATTTTCTCACAGTTCTGGAGGCTAGAGGTCAAGGTGATGGCAAGTTTGGCTTCTCCCTGAGACCTCTCTCCTTGGCTTCCTGCCTTCTGTGTCTTCATATGACCTTTTATTTGGTTTCTCTTCTTCTAATAAGAACACCAGTCTTATTGGATTAGGGCCCCATCCTTATGATCTCATTTAACCTTAATTACCTCCGTAAAGTCCCTAGTTCCAAATGCAGGCACATTGGATGTTAGGACATCAATGTGTGGATTTAGGGGAGACATAATTCCATGTATAAGTACACTGTACCTCTGGATTGCAATTTTGTATGATATATGTATTTAGATATAGAGCCAATAATATATGCCCTGCACGATTTCACTATTTTAATTGCATGTGTATTATATACCACATTTTTATTTAAACTTGGACAAGAATTGCAGGTTCATTTGGCTTATGAAATTCAGTTCATTTATAACCTGTTTCACACAGCACTTCAGAACAGAAAATTAACTTTCTTAGCTGAATAAAACCAAAATGGAAACAAAATTTTAGTTCCTAAAAGAGCTCTGTAAATGATTTTGTATTGCACATTTCATTTAATTTATTCCAACCAGGATTAAAATACGTTAAATACTCTTTTTTGTTGTGAAGATATTCACAACTACGAAATGAAGTGGCCATTGTATTCTTAAGAGCTCAACATAATTAAGACTATACTTTATTGAGATCAACCAATTCCATTAAAATATCACTAGAAATGAATAAATTGAAAGGATCCTCAGCGAAATGAGAAGGAATGATTATGAGTTACTGAAATTTGAGCTCTATGAAGGCAGTATTTTGTTGCTGCGGTTTTGTTCATCTGTACAAATAGGAGTAAAATCTGGTAGCATTACATTGAAAAATAACTCTATATTAAGTTTATACTTCCCCACAAATATTTGGCAATGTTTAACGTTGTATCTTCATGCCAGGAACTTTTCTAGGATTTAGGAATAGATCTCTTAATAAAATAAACTCCCTGCCCTCATAGAACTTCATTCTAGCATAGAGGCAGAAAATAATCAAACACTTCCTTTAATTTGGGTTTCCCCTTTAGAGCTAGCCAGTGACCCTGACAGAAGTTTTTAAGTATTCAATGTATAAAAGTATATCTATAATCTCTGAACTGTATAGTTCACATACAATAATTGTACCTACAGTTGCTACATTTCAGGGCACTATCATGTCGACCTACTCTATATGACTAAAATAATCAGCAATACAGTTCAGTTGTAGTTTCTAAATGTACTAGTGGTGAACAGAGGACCAAAAGGCAAGATGTCATATAAAAGAGTGGTAAAGAAATTGGTTTTTTTGCTCTGTTTGACTCAGTTTTCTGCTGCATACTTACTATGATATGAGACAATGTATTCTACCTCTACAAAACTCAGGTGTTTCCTTTGTGAAATGAGAGAAATAATTAAAGGATGGCTCTGAGTATTCTAGAAGATAGTATGTGCATTGTACTTAACATGATACCTGGTATGTAAGATTCATTGAAATTCATGGTAGCTATTACTACTGCTAAAATGCAGATGTGTTGAAGGGGACAAAAAGATGAGATTTTTTTTTCCATTTGGAGCAAATTTCTTAGATTTCACAACATGGATTAATTATTTTTAAGCCAAACATTCCATTAGATATGGGAAATTTCCCATGACTACTATTATGATAGTAATCACCCTAGAAAACTGACAACTTAATCTTAGCTGTTTATGTTCAGAAAAAAAATTGAGAATATTTTGATGTGTTGTTTGTGGGGAGGTTTTTAGTAATTTCAGTTTTCTTGATACATTTGTATTCTCCATGTTTTATATGTGTTATTTTTGAAAAGTAAGAATGTAATTGGAGTGGCAGTTTACAGATAAGCAAGGAAAGGAGGCAGTTAAAATAAAAGTTTTTCAACAGTAAAAACTTTATAGTAGAAAAACTGGACAAACACTACCTCAGCCAGGTGGTCAAGGTCAACATCAACAGTGCTAAGTCATGTTCATAATATGTACCCTTGATATGACATGAAAGTGTCACTTTACTTCTATAGTTTTCCTTCCCCAAAATCCCAAACTCCAGTCTAATGAGAAAACATCAGTCAACTCTCAATTTAAGAACATTCTACAAAATACCTGAACAGTTTTCAAATCTGTCAAGGTCTCCAAAATATACAAACAGCTCACATAGCTCAATATCAAAAAAGAAATAAAAAACAATCAAAAAATGGGCAGAAGACCTAAATAAAAATTTCTCCAAGGAAGACATACAGATGGCCAAAAAGTGCATGAAAAAATGTTCAACATTGCTAATTATCAGAGAAATGCAAATCAAAACTACAATGAGGTATCACCTCACACCAGTCAGGATGGCCATCATCAAAAATTCTACAAACAATAAATGCTGGAGAGGGTATGGAGAAAAAGGAACCATTCTACACTCTTGTTTGGAATGTAAATTGGTACAGCCACTATGGAGAAGAGTATGGAGTTTCTTAAAAAACTAAAAATAGAGTTACCATATGAGCCTGCAATCCCACTCCTGGGCATATATCAAGAGAAAACTATAATTCAAAAAGAAACAAGCACCCCGATGTTCATTGTAGAACTATTTACAGTAATCAAGACATGGGAGCAATCTAATGTCGACTGACAGATGAATGGATAAAGAAGATATGGTATATATACAATGGAATATTACTCAGCCATAAAATGAATGAAATAACACCATTTGCAGCAACATGGATGGATTAAATATCATCATACTTAGTGAAGTAAGCCAGACAGAGAAGGACAGTTATCATATGATATTGCTTATATGTGGAATCTGAAAAACAAAGATACAATTGAGCTTATTTACAAATGAGAAATAGACCCATAGACATAGAAAACAAATTTATGGTTACCAAAGGGGAAAGGTGAGGAAGAGGAATAAATTAGGAGGTTGGGATTAGCATATACATAGTTATATATTTTATATATAAAATAGATAACCAACAAAGACCTAGTGTATAGCACAGGGAACTATACTCAATATTTTGTAATAACCTATATGGCCAAAGAATCTGAAATATATATATATATAAACTTCAGTTTATGTATATATATAAACTGAATCACTGTTCTGTATACCTGAAACTAACATGACATTGTAAATCAACTACACTTCACTAAAATTTTTAAAAATTAAAAAATAAACTTTCAAGGTCATCAAAAGTCAATAAAAGTATGATAATCTGTCACAGCTAAGAGGAGCCTAAGGTGACATTACAACTAAATGTAATGTGGTATCCTCAGTGAGTTCCTGGAAGAGAGAAAAGGCATCAAGTAAAAATTAAGCAAATCTGAATAAAGTTTGGAACTTGTTAATAATTACTTAATAATTAACAATTTGGGTTCATTAATTGTGACAAGTGTACCATATTAATGTACAATGCTTTGATAGAGGCTACTGAATATGAACTATTTGGGAACTTTCTGTACCAGCTTCACAATTTTTCTGTAAATCTAAAACTGTTCTAAAAAATAAAGTTTACTAATAAATATATAATCAAAAAATTTTTTAATTCACATAGTTTGGATAGTTCAATGACAAAATGGTGGTGTTCAGAGAAGAAGTCTTGGAAATAAACACAAAATTAGAAGTCTACTTACAAAATGGATGGAACTATGCATGTATGTTTTCTTTGTAAAAATATCAAAATTTTGGAAATATTTACACAGTCAAAATAAAGGCAAAAGAAAAAAGTAAAAGCAGAAGATATTTAAGTCATATCAAATGTATACTCTTGTCTACACTTGGCCAAAATTTCGCATCAAAATTAGTATTTTTATCTTGTGATTTTCTAAATATGTAACAACTGGTAGAACTTAGAACCTGGCAAATGAGAGCAGACAATAGTAAACAGTGCTCATAACTATATAACACCTAAATATTAGAGTGGTATTTCTAAAACAGAATGTCAGCTCAGCCCAAATACAAAACGTTTAGATTGAGTACCTGAAGTCTTGCTATGTTACACAATGGGAAGAAAATTATATTACAAGAACAGATACAATGCAAGTTTCCCAGACCAGATAATCTCAACAACTATAAAGCCCTAAATCTATACCAGCCATAAACCTGAAGGAAGGAAGGAAGGAAGGAGGGAGGGAGGGGCATTACAGCTCTTCTTGGCCTCACTGCCTCGCTTGCTGTCACTTGGGACTCCCCTTGCTCTTTGACTATGAAATTTGGTATATACATCTCCCCCTTTGGATAGCTTCCTATGCATCCTTCAAGACCTGCTCAAAAATCACTTTTGCCAAGAAGTCTTTCATGAAACTACCAGAAAGAGTTAGCTGCCCCTCATCTGAGTCCCCATAGTATTGTGTTCATTTTGTCACTCTTTCAACAAACACTTAGCAATGACCTACTGTATTCCAGGCCTGTATTTGTATCTCTGTACCATCATTTCCTGAACTCTATGACAGCCATGTCTGATTCCCCTGCTAGATTCAGACTAGTGCTTGGTGGTCTCCTCCTAAAATGAATGAGAAAAAGGAATCAGCAGTTACTCCTCACGGCCTGCCTTGTTTGAGGTGTGTCCTATTATAAACCATACTTTACAAATGTGAAAAATGAGACACGAGAATGCAAGGTAACATGTCTGAGGTAATACTGCTGCAAAATTTTCTTCTTTAGCCTTTTGATGCAATGGATTACATTGATTATTGAATGTTTAGACAGCTTTGAATACCTGGGATAATCCTAGTTGGTTATGGAGAACATTCTTTCTATACATCTTTGGATGCAGTGAGCTATAATTTTGGTTAGGATTTTTGCAGCTACCCATGATATATCGGACTGTAGTTTTCTTGTCTTTTTCTGGTTTTGTTATTGGGGTAATTCTGGTCTCAAAGAATGAGTGAGGAAGTGTGCCCTCTGTTTCTCTTTTCTGGAGGATACTAAAGAGATTTGGGATCATTTCTTTCTTAAATGATTGGTAGAGTTCACCAGTGAAAAAATCTGGGCCTGGTGCTTTCTCTTCTGGAAGGATAATTATTGTTTGAATTTCTGTAATAGATATGGGCCTATTAAGATGATCTATTTCTCCTTGTGTCAGTTTTGGTATGATGTGTCTTTCAAGCATTAGTCCATTTCATTCAAATTGTCAAATTTGGGATCATACAGTTTTTCATAATAGTCTACTATATTTTTAAATGATGGTCCCTCTTTCATTTCTGGCGTTGGTAACTTATGTCCTTATATTTATTCTTAGCCTGGCTAGAAGTTTATTGATTATATTAATGTTTTCAAAGAACCACCTTTTTGTTTCATTAATTTTCTCATTGTCTCTATTGATATTTCTCTATTTCTTATTTTAAGATTCATTAATATCTGCTTTAAGTTTGTTACTTCTTCTTTCTTTTGGTTTATACTGCTCTTCTTTCTCTAGTATCCTAAGGTGAAAGCTTACATTTTTGGTTTTAGATCTTTATTTTTCTAAAAAATATGCATTCAATGCTATAAATTTCCCTCTAAACATTGCTTTCACTGCATCTCATAAATTTTGATAGGTTTTATTTCAATTTTCACTAAGTTCAAATTATTTTTAATATCTCTTGACATTTCTTTTTTGACCCATGTGTTATTTACAAGTGTGTTGTTTGTTTAATCTCCAAATACTTTGGGATTCTCCAGCCACTTTCTGTTGTTGATTTCTAGTTTATTTCCATTGTGTTCTGAGAGCATACTCTGGATGATTTCAATTCTTTTAAAATGTGTTTGAGGTGTGTTTCATGTCCCTGAATGTGATGTATCTTGGTGAATGTTCCATGTGAGCTTGAGAGGAATGTGCAGTTGACTCTTAAATAACATGGGTTTGAACTGGGCAGGTCCACTTATACCTGGATTGTTTTTAAGAAACATATAGTCAGCCCTTCAAATTCTTGGGTTTCGCATCTGTGGATTCAATCAACTTGGATTGAAATTTCCATTCATTTTACTACTACATTTTATATGAGGAACTTGAGCATCAGCAGATTTTGGTATATGCAGGGGCTCCTGGGACAAATCCCCCTCAGATACCAAGGGATGACTGTATTCTTCTGCTGTTGGATAAGTATTTTATAAATGTCAATTAGATACAGTTGATAATGATGGTGGTTCCGTTCAACTGTATGCTCACTGATTTTCTGTAAGCAGAATCTGTCAATTACTGATAGAGGTCTGTTGAGGTCTCCAACTATAATAACCTCCAATAGAGGTTGTTTATTTCATCTTGCCATTTTATCTGTTTTTGCCTCACTTATTTTAGTACTTTGCTGTTATGCACATACACATTAAGGATTAAGTCTTCTTAGAAAATTGACCCCCTTATCGTTATGTAATGCCTCTCTCTATCCCTGATAATTTTCCTTGTTTGAAGTCTGCTTTGCCTGACATTAATATAGCTACCCCAGCTTTCCCTTCATTAGTGTTAGTGTGGTATAGTTTTCTTCATCACTTTACTTATAATCTATGTCTTTCTTTTTAAAGTGGGTTTCTTGCAGACAACATATAGTCAGTTGTTTCTCTTTATCCCCTCTGTCATTTTCTGTTTTTAATTTTTGTTTTTTTGGCCACGCTGCACGGCATGTGGGATCTTAGTTCCCTGACCAGGGATCGAACCCCTGTCCCCTGCATTGAAAGGCAGATTCTTTACCACTGGACCACCAGGGAAGTCCCTGTTTTTAATTTTTATAGTTGCATTTAATCCATTCACATTTAAAGTGATTATGTGTATAGTTGGATTAATCTCTCCCCTTTATGTACTGTTCTCTATTCATTGCACTTCTTATTTTTTTGTTTTGTTTTTTTTTTTTTTTTTGCGGTACGCGGGCCTCTCACCGTTGTGGCCTCTCCCGTTGCGGAGCACAGGCTCCAGACGCGCAAGCTCAGCGTCCATGGCTCACGGGCCCAGCCGCTCCACGGCACGCGGGATCTTCCCGGACCGGGGCACGAACCCACGCCCCCTGCATCACAGGCGGACTCTCAACCACTGCGCCACCAGGGAAGCCCCGCACTTCTTATTTTTTAATATTCTACCCTTTTTCTGCCTTATCTGGTTTAATTAGGCATTTTATATGATTCTGTTTTCTCTCATTTCTTAACAAATCAGTTATACTTCTTTTTAAAAAATGATTTTAGTGGTTGCCCTAAGGATGGCAACATGTATTTACAACATGTATTTATAAGTCCACTTCTAAATAGGTCTATATTATTTTATGACTGTGTAGGTACCTTAAAATATTTCATATTCATCCCTTCTAACATTGATGTCACTCATTTCACTTATCAATAAGCTATACTCATCCAATATATTGTTTCTGTTGTTAGTTTGAACACATATATTAAATCAAGTAAGAAAAATAAAAATAAAAGGGTTTATTTTACCTTTATGTGTTCCCTCTCTAATGCCCTTCATTTCTTTACGTAGATCTCAGTTTCTAACCTGCATCATTTTCTTTCTCTAAACTTTAAAAAATTAAACTTCTTTAAACATTTTTTGAAAGGCAGATCTACTGGTGAAAAATTCCTCATTTTTGTTCATTTGAGAAAGTCTTTATTTCTCCTTCATTTTTGAGGAACAATTTTCCTTAATACAGAATTCTAGCTTGGTGATTTCTTTATTTCAACATTTTAAATATTTCACTCCACTCTCTTTTTGTTTGCATTGTTGATGACAAGAAGTCTGCTATAAATCTTATACTTCTTTCTTCATAGGTAAGGTGTTGTTTTTCTCTGTGTGTGTTTCAAGATTTTTTCTTTGATTTTCTGTAGTTTGAACACAACATGCCAGGTGAAAGTTTTTTTTATTATTTATCCCACTTGGACTCCTCTGAGTCCTTGATCTATGGTTTGGGGTCTGTCATTATTTTTGAAAAATTCTTAGCTATTTTCACCTCACAAATTATATCAGTCTTGTGAACTGAAATCACATGTTTTTTATTACCAATTCATAGTCTCCTCTAATAAGCCGTTCATCATAGAAGACCTGCCACCTTACACTTCCTCTAGATCCATCTCTGCTGAGACCATTGCATCAAAGTGAGAACTAATCTCAAACTGATTTTTCCAATTTTCTCTTTGCACAGTGCTGAGTAGTGGGAACTTTAATTGTAACTGATCAATTTTTGTCTTTTATATAGTGTGCAGAATGTTTATTTTCACAAAACATAAATAACGTGTGTATATATATGTGCATGTATATGTTATATATATATATGTTATATATATATATAATGTTATGATTCCTTGCTTTGAAGGATGGAATCTAGGGCAACAAGAAAAGGGGGAGTGAGACATGGTCTTCCTCTTATCTTTACCTTTTTTTCTCTCCTTTTCTTTTTTTACCTAAGTTATTTATTTAATTCATCTCCTGCTACAAGAAAAGTGATGGAAAATCAGTCTACTGGTCATCATTTGATGCAAATAAAGAACATGGGCTTAAGGTCCTATACAGTTTACTGGTCCATGTGCAAGAACAGTCCAAATCTGAGCTGTGGTCCATGATGTAGAACAATGGTCCAGGTTTTCTTTATTCATCTTCATTGCAGGTCAGAAGTGGCTTCAAATGAGGGTTATGGAATAAAGAATGGTTACCATATCTCTAGGAAAATGGCTTGGACCTGACACAGAGATGGGGATAGGCAAAAACTTGCGTTCTTATGTTTTCTCTGGTGCAAACAGGAAGGCGTTCAGCAAGCTGACTCCCACCCTGGGGAACATGACAAAGTAAATAGGGGCCTTCCATGTGTGAGCTAAGCCCTCCTTGCTTGAGGCACCTCTAGACATGGGAAGCTCCAGATGTGGTTGGGACATACCTAGAACCCTGGAAACCCAGAGTCTAGCCACCACTCCATTTTCGACCTGATTCAAAGCTATCATTGCCTCTTTATTATTCTAGAGATTATAAAGAAATTATTATTCCTGATTAAAAACAGAATTATCAAATTTAAAATCATTGTGATAGCAGTAAGCAGCAAGTTATATTCCTTAGAAAATCAATGCAATGAAATACATCCTCGGCATACATACATACTCAATTTTTCTCAGAATTCAGAAGAAAATAATAGAAACTAGGTGTGATGAGAGAATAGTTAAGTGAAAGAAGGTGGAAAATAAAATCCAATCTACAGAAAATTATAACTTCATGAAACAGTCACTTTTACAAATTACAAGATTTTTTTTTAATCCAGAAAGTGACATAGTTATTTATCAGTTACTAGTTTTGGATTCCTTTCAACATTTCTGAAGACACAAGTCAAGATGAAGCTGATAATTGCCCAACATTCGATCTGATAAAAACATAATGCTGCAAACGAAGGAGAACTTTCCTTTGGTGAATGGTGGACTGAGGGGGTAAAAATGAAGCACGTTTTCACCTCATGGAACTGAGAATGCATGAAGAAACGTTGATAAAATATCTGATTAACTTAACCACGGATGTTCACAAACTGAGTTTTAAATAGATATTTATGGTTTTCCAAAGCAGCAGCCCATCTTCATGGGATCAGCTAGTGAGTATCAAAATTATCTAATACACTCTATCCCCTACTGTCAAAAGTGAATACTCTCAAGTGCTTGGCATTCTGTCGAATAGTGGTTAAGGAGAAGCTTGAAATGTGTTTTCTCTTGTCCAGCAAGTTAACATTTTCTGATAAGTTTCTGTTTTCTCTCGAAGGACCTACTCTTCTCTTGATGGTAAGTTATTCTCTTTAAGGACACGCTGTCCCCCCGCCCCTCCCCTCAACTACAGTAGTATGCTTTATTCAGAGGTTTCTGTAGGGCACAAATATCATGATATGATAATGCAAAATACATATGTACATTTTAGTTAGCAGATGGTTGGTCTCCTTATATAGATTTTAAAATACAAATCAAAATAAAATTCAGATGGAATAAGGACTTAAATATATAGAGCATCAAATTACTGAAATAATACAGGAGATAACTGAAACTCTGAGCTACACAATAAAAGCAGACATAATGATTTGGTTAAACACCAAAAGCTTCAAAAAGTTTAAACAACAACAACAAAAAAAGTTTAAACAAATCTCAAAATAGAGAAATAACTTCTGCAATGCAAAATAATCAATATAGGGGCAAGAGATTTCATTAAAAATAAAGGTAAATATTATATTGAATAAATGCCAGGAAGAAGAAATTCAGGAAAGCAAATGTAAAAAATGTGATAAATACAATGAAATGCTCAAACTAACCAGCATTCAACAAAACAAAATTTAAAATAAAAATAATATGAATGTTTTGTCTATACATTTAATTCATGAAATTTGTTAAATGTAAACTATTCAAATTGATGGAAATATAAACATTGGACTAATATTCTGTATTGTTTTGGATTTTGCTTTCTATTTGATGGTAAGATTTAGAGACTTTTTCATGTCTGTTTATAGATTTATAACTTTTTCAAAATACCTTCATAGCACATATTCTGGATTCTTCATAATTTATTTGTCATTCCTATGGGGATTTCAAGTTGTCCTCACTTGGTTGCTATGCCAGCAATTCTATACGAGAAAACCTTATCCATACAATTTGGTTTCGATGTGTTTTCTTAGCGCTCATTAATTCTCCTGAAGAAACCTGCTCCTTTTCCCAAACTTTAATTCAGGAAACACAAGGATAGTCACCTAATTTTATAACTTTGTTTTGTGTTATTGAGATCTGTATTGTTAATCTTATGATCTCACAGTTCTTCCTCAGTTTGGTCATATTTCCTTATGCTAACAAAATCTTCTTTTGAGAGGTAAAAAATATTTTTTATTCTTACTGAAGATGCACTTAAAATATTTTCCACTAAATTTTACTTTTGTTGTTGGCACCAAATTACTGAGAAAAGGGCAAAAGAAACAACTTTATTCAGCCATATATAATTACAAATCAGTTTGTTGGTATTTAGTAATATTGGTTCTTATTATCCATTATCCTAAATTAAAATTTAGTATATTTACAGATGATCAGAAACACTAGGAAGTTAAAATTACATATTATTTCTTTGCTCTTGAAATTACATTTGATAAGCTTTTGTATTTTTTTAAGGAAAAATCTGTGTCTTCAGCACTTTTTGATGTAGCATTACATTAAGAACATTTTCCATGTTATTAAATATTTTTTGAAAGCATGTTAATACCTACAAAACATTCCATCTTATGGAAGTACCACGTAATTTATCTGTGCCTTTATTACTTGATATTAAATGTGTTTCTAATTTCTTCTATCCCCAAACATTCTATAATAAGCATTCTTGTACATTAATCCTTGTTAATTGCTTTATTTCTTTAAAATAATTATTATAATGCTATATAAGTAAAGTATGCTGTGGGCACTCAAAACCATAGAGAAAACAGTACATCTAAATGTATTAGTGTTTAAGAATCATAACACATCGAGGGGGATTTTAAGTGAATGAACCTAGTGATTAATTTTAAGAACATAAAACTTGAGACAACCAGATATTATGTGCTCCCTAATGTGAAGAAATAAGAAGTGTAGCACATCAACTATGAAGAACTCTTACCAATCAAATCTGAATCAAAACTGTAGTTCCCAATCACTAATTTGTTAAAAAAGAAAAACATGAAAATCAGAGAAATATGTTAAAAATAAAACAGGAATTCACACAGAAAAATGCAAAATTTTGTTAACTCTACAAGGCAAATGACCACCCACAAGGAAGAATAAACTTCATGGAAAAAAGAGAGAGGGACAACCTATAGATTTAAAGACAAGAGAATAATCAACCAAGCTATCAATACTCTGAGCCCTGTTGGGATTCTGATTTCAATAAAACAACTTTGGAAATAAATTATGATATCATGCAGATATATACACTGACTAGATTTTTTAATATTAAGGGTTTATTGTTAAATTTGTGGGTGGATAGCTGGAAAAGCTTTTGTCTTATTTTGTATTTTTTTAGTCCTTATGCTATTTTTTCCCCGATGAAATGTTATGTTTAGGATTTTCATCTATACTATTTAGGTAACTATACTATTTAAGTAACTCTGAAGCAATCCTAAAGTAACCTTAAAGTAATCGTGTTTTGGGCAGAGCCAAAACACGATTGGACATATGTTGATAATTATTGATCTTCTCTATATTTACATATTTTTTGAGAATTTAAAATGCCACAAAAGGGAGCAACAGGAAATGAGCTTACTATTTCGGTGGGGAATAGATAATACAGTCTTGTTATATATATATATATGGTTTATCCTGAAGAGATTTGGGAAAGGAAGTGATATGATGGGATTCACAAGTGAGAGTGCACTCTTATGAACATGGACATGAATTCATCCAGGAGCAAGGAGACCATTAATACCTTCCTCAGTTTCTATAATTGCAGTCCCCTCTCTGTCACATTCTTATGGGCTATAATTTCTCTACAGAATGATAATAGAATGATAAAGAAAATAAGAATGAATTAAAAATGAGATGTGAAAGCCAAAGGGACTCCTTGGTAGAGGCAAAGAAGCCCTCATTTTGCAGCAGGAGTGCAGAGAAAGCCAAACATGAGGCCTGAGACTTATTAGTCTGTGCGACTAACTTCAAAGGAGGTTAAACTTGGCAGATTTGTTATACCAAGGGCATTGCCCCCATTGGGAATATCTGAAGCTTTAACACACAGAATCTAGACATGCGGATGATTGCTCCTGAAGATTTTGATTCCTCTGACTCTTCTGAACCTTCTAAGCCTGCAGAAGTGTTCCATTCCTTTTTGCTAAGAGCAGTCATCTCAATAATCCTGAGAGGCAGCAGATATACCACTCAAGATCTGCCCTCACTTTCCCTCCTGGCCACTTGGCTTATACCTAGGTTTTAAGTCATAATATCAAGCAACTGAGGATGCACTTGGCTTCATAAACAAAGTACTGTAATTTAAAGATGCTGCAAAACTATCTGACATGTATCAGTAGCCATCTGGGATGTATGAGTGGCACTGTGTTAGAAGAGTCTTTATCAAAGGCACTGGAACATAGAATTGGAAAGGGAAGAATTTATTTACCTGAGAATATTCTTTGGAGATAAAGGATTTAGTGTCCTGGAAAGAACCTCAGGAGATTGTACAAACTAATAAGGTGGCTCCCAGTGGCATGGTACACACAGTGGCCAAGCTGAGCAAAGTTGAAATGCATGAACTGCAATGTCAGATGATGGATAAAGAAATTAAAAAGTTCAGAGAAGTAGACATGCTAGAATGGATGTAATATGTACAGTCAGAAGATAAGCATGATGGTTATGTTCCCTGGGAAGGCCCAAAGGACACAAAATTTATCAAGGCCATATGAATGGCCTGGTGAGACAGGAAGCAGCATCATTAAAAAGTTCAGGGGCTTCCCTGGTGGTGCAATGGTTGAGAGTCCGCCTGCTGATGCAAGGGACGCGGGTTTGTGCCCCGGTCCGGGAGGATCCCACATGCTGTGGAGCAGCTGGGCCCATGAGCCATGGCCGCTGGGCCTGTGCATCCGGAGCCTGTGCTCCGCAACGGGAGAGGCCACAACAGTGAGAGGCCCGTGTACAGCAAAAAAAAAAAAAAAAAAAAAAGTTCAGTAGTGTCTCTACTTTTCATTTTAGGGCTGGAGATAGAAAATACTGTTACAGAATTTATCTAGCTGAAAACAGTGTCCATGCATTGACTTTAAAACAGTAGAGTCTAGGTGGCAGCAGTTAACTGTCAGTAACCAGGTGGTACTTAACCACATATATTGTGATCACTAGCAAAGTTGGAGTAATAGCCCTGGGAACCAGATACACAGGGACTTACAAGGATGGTTAATAGAGTATGACCTCCCTAGGGGCAAAATAGATTGGTGGCTGACAAAGTCACTACTCAGCTTGAACCAGCAGAAGAAATCAAGGTTTGGTGATTGGGCATCTGAGGATAGCCACCCTAATAAATATGTCATGATTCCTTGCATAGGTTTCAGACTGGGGACCATTGTTCAGAATCAGAGCCCACTAAACACTGGTTCCAAGTGGAACAATTGCAATACCATAGCATGTATACAAAGCAATGATTTGCCGCATTTTTCCTCAAGAAAATTATGGCCATTTACTCACTTGACTATAAATTGGGAGATGGGGATTACTCATATTTTCAGCACTGTTGGTATAGGTTATAGGCTTTCTGTGATATTGAGCTACGAATACTTTGAAACATTATTGTGGCCTTCCTATATGTATGGGGGCATATGGGAGACAGGTAATAAATCACTTACATAGACCACCTGATGGTCATTTCCCTGGACCCTGAATGTTTAATTGGTATTAAC
Organism: Leucopleurus acutus; assembly: GCF_964270905.1. NCBI lineage: Eukaryota > Metazoa > Chordata > Mammalia > Artiodactyla > Delphinidae > Leucopleurus > Leucopleurus acutus. Next base: position 211,078 of record NW_028139015.1, read on the forward strand.
ATACTTGGAAGTTAGTACAACTTCCAGATTGGGTCCTTGGTTGTAGATAACTACCAAAATAGGGAAAGCCACATGGAAGCCTCTGAAACTGTTCCTGTCATGAGAAAGTAAGTAAAAATATATAAATAAAAATTGTATCATATATGTATTATATAGAGTTTAGGAGATTTATATCAGCCATGAGTTTCTAACAGATGCAAGGATGGTGGTCCTTATCACATCCTCAGTTAAGTTACCTAGCAATGATCTTGCAAATACCAGATGGATCCTGGAAGGTGACTGTAGACCGCTGCAAGCTCAACCCAGTAGTTGCCCTGATTGAAGTTGCCATGATGGATGTGGTAACTTTGTTAGAACAGATAGAGCCTCAGGTTCTGGTATATGGACATTGTTTTGGCATATGCATTCTTTTCTATTTCAGTAAGAAAAGAGGATCAGGGAGAGTTTTTGCTCACTTCAAATGTGTAATAAACACTTGCAAATTTTGCTGTTGAGCTGAAATTCCTTTTCCTCAGCTGTAATGTAGTCCAAAGGGATCTCGGACTATCTAAACATTGCAGAGCGCAGCACGTGAATCCATTGCTTTCAGGATAGCATGTTAATCTCTTCAAATAGTTAGTACTATGAAGGCCTTCGTGAGACACTGTTTGGAGGATGGAGTGGTCATGATGGCAGAGAGAGAGGCCAACAGCATAGATTCTCACTAACTAAGGCTAATCTAGCTACTGCTACCACCAAATGTCCAACCTGTAAGAAAAAGAGACCAAAACCAAGCTCCAAAATTACATAATTTCTTGAGATTTACTATCTACCTGGTAACAAGTTAACTATTTTGAATAGCTTCCATCCTGAGAATATCACTGGTCTTGTCACTAGAATAAATTATTATCTATTTCTGCCAGGGTATATGGGTTTCAAAAATATTCCTGTTCTGCTACTTGTTTTTCAAAGAAATGAGTTTTATGGAAGGTGTCATGGTTTATTTTATACCTCAAACTTGATTGGGCCACAGGGTGGCCAGATATTTGGTCAAACATTACTCTGGATGTATCTGTGAGGATGTTTCTTTTTTTGTTTGTTTTTTTCTTTTTAACATCTTTATTGGAGTATAATTGCTTACAAAGGTGTGTTAGTTTCTCCTTTATAACAAAGTGAATCAGCTATACATATACATTTATCCCCATATCTCCTCCTCCTTGAGTCTCCTTCCCACCCTCCCTATCCCAGCCCTCTAGGTGGACGCAAAGCACGGAGCTGATGTCCCTGTGCTATGCAGCTGCTTTCCACTAGCTATCTATTTTATATCTGGTGGCGTATATATGTCCATGCCACTCTCACTTCGTCCCAGCTTGCCCTTTCCCCCTCCCCATATCCTCAAGTCCCGCATCTACGTTTGTGTCTTTATTCCTGTCCTGCCCCTAAATTCTTCAGAACGATTTTTTTTTTAGATTCCATATAAATGTGTTAGCATATGGTATTTGTTTTTCTCTTTCTGACTTCACTCTGTATGACAGTCTCTAGGTCCATCCACCTCACTACAAATAACTCAATTTTGTTTCTTTTTATGGCTGAGTAATATTCCATGGTATATATGTGCCACATCTTCTTTATCCATTCATCTGTCGATGGACACTTAGATTGCTTCCATGTCCTGGCTATTGTAAATAGAGATGCAATGACCATTGTGGTACATGACTCTTTCTGAACTACGGTTTTCTCAGGGTATATGCCCAGTAGTGGGATTGCTGGGTCGTATGGTAGTTCCATTTTTACTTTTTTAAGGAACCTCCATATTGTTCCCCATAGTGGCTGTATCAATTTACATTCCGACCAACAGTGCAAGAGGGTTCCATTTTCTCCACACCCTCTCCAGCATTTATTGTTTGTAGATTTTTTGATGATGGCCATTCTGACCGGTGTGAAGTGATACCTCATTGTAGTTTTGATTTGCATTTCTCTAATGATTAGTGATGTTGAGCATCCTTTCATATGTTTATTGGATATCTGTATATTTTTTTTGGAGAAATGTCTCTTTAGGTCTTCTGCCCATTTTGAGGTTGGGTTGTTTGTTTAATTGGTATTGGGCTGCATGAGCTGCTTGTAAATTTTGGAGATTACTCCTTTGTCAGTTGCTTCAGTTGCACATATTTTCTCCCGTTCTCAGGGTTGTCTTTTCATCTTCTTTATGGTTTCTTTTGCTGTGCAAAATATTTTAAGTTTCATTAGGTCCCATTTGTTTATTTTTGTTTTTATTTCCATTAGTATAGGAGGTGGGTCTAAAAGGATCTTGCTGTGATTTATGTCATAGACTGTTCTCCCTATGTTTTCCTCTAAGGGTTTTATAGTGTCTGGCCTTACATTTAGGTCTTTAATCCATTTTGAGTTTATTTTTGTGTATGATTTAAGGTAGTTTTCTAATTTCATTCTTTTACATGTAGCTGTCCAGTTTTCCCAGCACTACTTATTGAAGAGGGTGTCTTTTCTCCATTGTATATCCTTGCCTCCTTTGTCAGAAATAAGGTGACCATATGTGCGTGGGTCACCTCTGGGCTTTCTATCCTGTTCCATTGATCGTGATTTCTGTTTTTGTGCCAGTACCATACTGTCTTGACTACTGTAACTTTGAGTATAGTCTGAAGAAGGGAGCCTGATTCCTCCAGTCCCATTTTTCTTTCTCAAGGTTGCTTTGGCTATTTGGGGTCTTTTGTGTTTCCGTATAAATTGTGAATTTTTTTGTTCTAGTTCTGTGAAAAATACCATTGGTAGTTTGATAGGGATTGCGTTGAATCTGTAGATTGCTTTGGATAGTAGAGTCGTTTTCACAATGTTGATTCTTCCAATCTAAGAACATGGTTTATCTCTCCAACAGTTTGTATCATCTTTAATTTCTTTCATCAGTGTCTTATAGTTTTCTGCATACAGCTCTTTTGTTTCCTTAGGTAGGTTTTTTCCTAGGTATTTTATTCTTTTGTTGCAATGGTAAATGGGAGTGTTTCCTTCATTTCACTTTCAGATTTTATATCATTAGTGTATAGGAATGCAAGAGATTTCTGAGCATTAATTTTGTATCCTGCTACTTTACCAAATTCATTGATTAGCTCTAGTAGTTTTCTGGTAGCACCTTTAGGATTCTCTGTGTATAGTGTAATGTCATCTGCAAACAGTGACAGTTTTACTGCTTCTTTTCCAATTTGGATTCCTTTTATTTCTTTTTCTTCTTAGATTGCTCTGGTTAAAACTTCCAAAACTATGTTGAATAATAGTGGTGAGAGTGGGCAACCTTGTCTTGTTCCTGATCTTAGTGGAAATGATTTCAGTTTTTCACCATTGAGAACGATGTTGGCTGTGGGTTTTTCATATATGGCCTTTATTATTTTGAGGTAAGTTCCCTCTATGCCTAATTTCTGCAGGGTTTTTATCATAAATGGGTGTTGAATTTTGTCAAAGGTTTTTCTGCATCTATTGAGATGATCCTACGGTTTTTCTCCTTCATTTTGTTAATATGATTTATCACATTGATTGATTTGTGTATATTGAAGAATCCTTGCACCCCACTCAATCATGCTTTATGATCCTTTTAATATGCTGTTGGATTCTGATTGCTAGTATTTTGTTGAGGATTTTTGCATCTAACTTTCTTAGTGGTATTGGCCTGTAGTTTTCTTTTTTTGTGAAATCTTTGTCTGGTTTTGGTATCAGCGTGATGGTGGCCTCATAGAATGAGTTTAGGAGTGTTCCTCCTTCTGCTGTATTTTGGAAGAGTTTGAGAAAGACAGGTGTTAATTCTTCTCTAAATGTTTGATAGAATTCGCCTCTGAAGCCATCTGGTCTTGGGCTTTTGTTTGTTGGAAGATTTTTAATCACAGTTTCAATTTCAGTATTTGTGATTGGTCTGTTTATATTTTCTATTTCTTCCTGTCAGTCTCGGAAGGTTGTGCTTTTCTAAGAATTTGTCCATTTCTTCCAGGTTGTCCATTTTATTGGCATAGAGTAGCTTCTAGTAATCTCTCATGATCCTTTATATTTCTGCAGTGTCAGTTGTTACTTCTCCTTTTTCATTTCTAATTCTATGTTTTGAGTCTTTTCCCCTTTTTTTCTTCATGAGTCTGGCTATTGTTTGTCAATTTTGTTTATCTTCACAAAGAACAAGGTTTTCATTTTATTGATCTTTCCTATTGTTTCCTTCATTTTTTTTCATTTATTTCTGATTTGATCTTTATGATTTCTTTCCTTCTGCTAACTTTGGGGGTTTTTTTTGTTCTTCTTTCTCTAATTTTTTTAGGTGTAAGGTTTCGTTTCTTATTTGAGATGTTTCTTCTTTCCTGTGGTAGGATTGTATTGCTATATACTTCCCTCTTAGAGCTGCTTTTGCTTCATCCCATAGGTTTTGGGTCATCGTGTTTTCATTGTCATTTGTTTCTAGGTATTTTTGGATTTCCTCTTTGATTTCCTCAGTGATCTCTTGGTTATTTAGTAGTGTATTGTTTAGCCTCCATGTGTTTGTATTTTTTATAGATTTTTTTCCTGTAATTGATATCTAGTCTCATAGCATTGTAGTTAGAAAAGATACTTGATATGATTTCAATTTTCTTAAATTTATGAATGCTTGATTTGTGACCCAAGATATGATCTATCCTGGAGAATGTTCCATGAACACTTGAGAAGAAAGTGTATTCTGTGGTTTCTGCATGGAATGTCCTATAAATATCAATTAAGTCCATCTTGTTTAATGTATCATTTAAGGCTTGTGTTTCATTCATTATTTATTTTCATTTTGGATCATCTGTCCATTTGTGAAAGTGGGGTGTTAAAGTGCCCTACTATTATTGTGTTACTGTAGATTTTCCCTTTTATGGCTCTTTGCATTTGCCTTATGTATTGAGGTGCTCCTATGTTGGGTGCATAAATATTTACAATTTTTATATCTCCCTGTTGGATTCATCCCTTGCTCATTTGTAGTGTCCTTCTTTCTCTCTTGTAGTAGTCTTTATTTTAAAGTCTATTTTGTCTGATATGAGATTTGCTACTCCAGCTTTCTTTTGATTTCCATTTGCATGGAATATCTTTTTCCATCCCCTCACTTTCAGTCTGTATGTGTCCCTCAGTCTGAAGTGGGTCTCTTGTAGACAGCATATATATGGGTCCTGTTTTTGTATACATTCAGCCAGTCTAAGTCTTTTGTTTGGAGCATCTAAACCATTTACATTCAAGGTAGTTATCGATATGTATGTTCCTATTACCAGTTTCTTAATTGTTTTGGGTTTGTTATTGTAGGTATTTTCCTTCTCTTGTGTTTCTTGCCTAGAGAAGTTCCTTTCGCATTTTTGTACAGCTGGTTTGTTGGTGTTGGATTCTCTTAGCTTTTGGTTGTCTGTAAAGGTTTTAATTTCTCTGTCAAATCTGAATGAGATCCTTGCTGGGTAGAGTAATCTTCGTTGTATGTTTTGCCCTTTCATCACTTTAAATTTCATACCACTCCCATCTGGCTTGCAGTGTTTCTGCTGAAAGATCAGCTGTTAACCTTTTGGGGATTCCCTTGTATTTATTTGTTGCTTTTCCCTCCCTGCTTTTAATATATTTTCTTTGTATTTAATTTTTGATAGTTTGATTAATATGTGTCTTGGTGTGTTTCTCTGATAGTATCCTATCGGACTCTCTGGGCTTCCTGGACTTTATTGACTATTTCCTTTCCCATATTAGGGAAATTTTAAACTATAATCTCTTCAAATAGTTTCTCAGTCCCTTTCTTTTTCTCTTCTTCTTTCAGGACTCCTATAATTCGAATGTTGGGGCATTTAATGTTGTCCCAGAGGTCTCTGACACTGTCCTTAATTCTTTTCATTTTTTTTCTTTTTTCTGCTCTGCAGTAGTTAGTTCCACTCTTTTATCTTCTGGGTCGCTTATCTGTTCTTCTTCCTTAGTTATTCTACTATGGATTCCTTCTAGAGAATTTTAATCTCATTTATTGTGTTGTTCATCATTGTTTGCTCTTTAGTTCTTCCAGGTCCTTGTTAAGTGTTTCTTGTGTTTTCTGCATTCTATTTCCAAGATTTTGGATCATCTTTGCTGTCATTACTCTGAATTGTTTTTCAGGTAAACTTCCTTTTCCTTTGTTTGGTCTGGTGGGTTTTTACCTTGCTCCTTCATCTGCTGTGTATTTCTCTGTCTTCTCATCTTGCTTAACTTACTGTTTGCGACCTCCTTTTCGCAGCCTTCAGGTTTGTAGTTCCTTTTGTTTTTGGTGTCTGCCCCCAGTGGGTAAGGTTAGTACAGTAGGTTGTGTAGGCTTCCTTGTAGAGGTTACTGGTGCCTGTGTTCTGGTGTATGAGGCCGGATCTTGTCCTTCTGGTGGGTAGGACCATATCCGGTGGTGTGTTTTGGTGTGTCTGTGACCTTTTTATAATTTTAGGCAGCCTCTCTGCTAATGGGTGGGGTTGTGTTTCTGTCTGGCTAGTTGTTTGTCATAGGGTGTCCAGCACTGTAGCTTGCTGCTCGTCGAATGGAGCTAGGTCTTAGCATTGAGATGGAGATTTCTGACAGCTTTCGCCATTTGAGATTACATGGAGCTGGGAGGTCTCTGGTGGACCAGTGTCCTGAACTCGGCTTTTCCACCTCAGAGGCTCAGGCCTGACACCCGGCCAGAGCACCAAGACCCTGTCAGCCACACATCTCAGAAGAAAAGTGAGGGAGAAGGAGAGGGAGAGGGAGAGAGAAAGAAAGCTATTAAAATAAAATAAAGTATTAAAAATAAAAAGGAAAAAAGTAATTAAAAAGAAGAAAAAAGAAAGAAAGAAGAGAGCAACTGAACCAAAACACAAACCCACCAATGAGAGCAAGAGCTAAAAACTATACTAAAAAAACAAAACAAAACAAAATGGGCCGACAGAACCCTAGCACAAATGATAAAAGCCAATCTATACAGACAGAATCACACAAAGAAGCATGCACAAACACACTCACAAAAAGAGAAAAAGGAAAAAAGTATATATATAAATGAAGAGAGCAACCAAATCAATAAACAAATCTACCAGTGATAACCAGCTCTAAATACTAAATTAAGATAAACATAAAGCCAGAAACAAATTAGATGCAGAAAGCAAACCCCAAGTCTACAGTTGCTCCCAAAGTCCACCTCCTCAGTTTTGGGATGATTTGTTGTCTATTCAGGTATTCCACAGATGCAGGGTCCATCAAGTTGATTGTGGAGCTTTAATCCGCTGCTCCTGAGGCTGCTGGGAGAGATTTCCCTTTCTCTTCCGTGTTCGCACAGCTCCCGGGGTTTAGCTTTGGATTTGACCCCACCTCTGCCTGTAGGTCACCTGCGGGCATCTGTTCCCTGCCCAGACAGGGCGAGGTTAAAGGAGCAGCTGATTAGGTGGCTCTGGCTCACTAAGGCTGGGGGGAGGGAGGAGTATGGAATGTGAGGCGAGCCTGCAGTGGCAGAGTCCGGAATGACGTTGCAACAGCCTGAGAAGAACTGTGTTCTCCTGGGGTAGTTGTCCCTGGATCACAGGACCCTGGCAGTGGCAGGCCACACAGGCTCCTGGGAGGGGAGGTGTGGATAGTGACCTGTGCTTGCACACAGGCTTCTTGGTTGCTGCAGAAGCAGTCTTAGCATTTCATGCCTGTCTCTGGTGTCTGCACTGATGGCCACAGCTTGTGTCCATCTCTGGAGCTCATTTAGGCAGTGCTCTAAATCCTCTCTCCTCATGCACCTGGAAACAATGGTCTCTTACTTCTTAGGCCATTCCAGACTTTTTCCCAGACTCCCTCCCAGCTAACTGTGGGGCACTAGCCCCCTTCAGCCTGTGTTCATGCAGCCAAGCCCAGTCCTCTCTTGGGATCTGACCTTGGAAGCCATGACCTCAGCTCCCAGCCCCCACCCACCTGGGCGGGTGAGCAGACAAGCCTCTCAGACTGGTGAGTGCTGATCGGCACTGATCCTCTGTGCGGGAATCTCTCTGCTTTGCCCTCTGCACCCCCACTGCTGTGCTCTCCTCCGTGGCTCTGAAGCTTCCCCACCCACCCACTCCCCACCTCCGCCAGTGAAGGGGCTTCCTAGTGTGTGGAAACTTTTCCTCCTTCACAGCTTCCTTCCAGAGGTGCAGATCCCATCCCTATTCTTTTGTCTCTGGTTTTTCTTTTTTCTTTTGCCCTGCCCGGGTACATGGGGAGCTTCTTGCCTTTTGGGAAGTCTGATGTCTTCTACCAGTGTTCAGTAGGTGTTCTGTTCCACATGTAGTTGTATTTCTGATGTATTTGTGGGGAGGAAGGTGACCTCCACATATTATTCCTCCGCCATCTTGAAGGTCCCTTTGTGAGGATGTTTCTGGAGGAGATTAATGCTTGAATCAGAAGACTGAGTAAAGCAGATTGCCCTCCCTAAGGTAGGTAGGTCTCACCCTATCAACTGAAAACCTGAAAAGAACAAAAATATACTGAGTTGTTTTTCCTGTCTGACTGCCTTCTGGCTGGGGCATTGGTCTTTTCCTGCCTTCAGACTCAAAGTGAAATATCAAGAGCTCTTAGTTCTCAAGCCTGTAGTCTTTCTACTGGAACTTACACCACTGGCTCTCCTGGTGCCCAGGCCTTTGAACTCAGACTGGAATACACTATCAGCTCTTCCTGGTCTCCATCTTGCTGACTGCAGATCTTGGGACTTCTCAGCCTTCATAATTAAGTGAGCCAATTTCTTGTAATAATCTCTTCAGGGAGAGAGAGAGAGAGAGAGCGAGAGAGAGAGAGAGAGAGATACCCATCTCCTATTGGTTCTGTTACTCTGGAGAACGCTGAATAATACAGTAGGAGCTTGATAATAATAATAATAATATAATAATACAGTAGGAGCTTCTTCTGTAGGAGTTTTGATGAACTTCATGCTCAGGGATGTCCTTGTCGGTAATTACTGTTTAGTATTCAAAACATGGCCTCTTTGTGTGGCTGTGGCTCTACATCTCAGGTTTAGTGTGATTGTAACTCTGTTGTCCTGCATGCTATAGGCCTTGCCTTCTGAAGTAACGATTCACTTTTAATACTATGCTATTCTGGAATATTGTTTTCTGAGATCTATTTACTTTGGATCCATTTACCCCTGGCATCTAAGTAGCCTTTCTGTGGGATTCCTAGTGCTCCTATCTTCTCAGCATGGATTATGTCCCCAGTAGCTTTCCTTCAGGATAGGTCTTTGTCTTTCTGAAAAAGACTATTTGTGGTACATTGAGGGATGCCTGGGGATTTAGGCTGTAATGGTTTGATCTCCTCTGTGTGCTTCCCTGGGTCTTTTTTTTTTTACATGTGTCAGAAACCTGGAGCCTGCAAGTTCTTCTTACAGTATTGAAGATTGTTTTAGCTTCTTTTGAAATCAAGTTTTTGTTTGTTAATCCTGGGTTCCATGACCTGTATGGTCCCTCAGTGTTCACCTATCTCTTCTCTGCTACCACTGGGCAGCAGCTGACCAAGCAAGGATCTGATGCTGTGGAACAGTCTGGCCACACATTCACCCTCAGTGGTTCGTAGAGGATCTGGCCATATAGCTTCAGTGAATGTGTCATCTGTGAATTACTAATTTTTCTATCTCTTTTGATCTTTTATAAAAAGGTTTGGGGGGATTTAACGATTGCTGCAGTGATGGTCCTGTTGTCAGTGGCTTATAAATAATTTTTGATCTCTTTTGATAATATTAAAGTTATTCATTTTAGAAAATCCATTAAATTTATTATATATTTATATAGATTATATATAAACTTAGGCATATATTTATAAATTGTCATATGTTAGTTATGAATTATGTATTATACAGTATGCATCATTCATAATACAACATTTTGTTAAATGTTAAATAATTTAACTAACATACAACCTATGTTAAATAATTTAAATATGGTTAATAATATCCAATAGCATTTTATACAATTTTATATTGACCTTATGATAATGTAATATATTTGATATCTGCACTCCCTCATTAGGACATAAGCCAATAGAGAACTGAAATTTTATTTTATGAATCTTTATAACAACAAGTGACTAAAAACAATACTTGATATGTATTAGCAATTAAAATATAATTTTTAAAGTGTTACAGTTCAAATTTGGAACATCTTATTACTTAAACTTTATCACATTTTTCAACTGTCAACCTAAAACCTAAGAATAAATCCACAAAATCAACAGTCATGTGCTGGAAAAATGAGTAATAAAAAAATTTCAGGGAACACCATCAAAACATATTACATAAAAATAAATATTCAGATTTCACATATGAATCCCCATAGTTGAATTGATTTTGTATATATGTCCATGATATTTAATCACTCCTGTATATAAGACTAAAGTTTCCTGAAGAATTTCTAAAATAGTATATGAGATCAAAACATCTAAACTTTCATAGAGCAATTTTGTTGCACAGATATTTACTTGCTAAGATACAGTAGCAGAGGAACTGTGACACTCATTGTTCTCTCCAAAATTTCACTTTAAATATATTTTGGGGGCTTCCCTGGTGGCACAGTGGTTGAGAGTCCACCTGCTGATGCAGGGAACACGGGTCCGTGCCCCGGTCCGGGAAGATCCCACATGCCGCAGAGTGGCTAGGCCCGTGAGCCATGGCCACTGAGCCTGCGCATCCAGAGCCTGTGCTCCGCAATGGGAGAGGCCAAAACAGTGAGAGGCCCACGTACCGAAAAAATAATAATAATAATAAAAATAAATATGTTTTAGGGGTGGTGGTGGTGGAAAATAAATGTTTAACTTAGACAGTGAAATATCTTCCTGTATATCATCTTCCACCCAGTAAATTTGTAACACATTAGCCGAAGCTTCCTTAACCGAGTGCGGTTTGGGGAAGATGATATTTTGATAGAAAAAACATCCTGTATCTTACACAAAATTGACATTTTCTTCTTATTGATTACTAATATTTTTCTCAATGTACAGTAAATCAGTCCCTTAAATCCTGTAATCTATATTAAATTTTTTCCTGAGGAAATTATACTTTACATAACCATTTTAATGTGTTCCTTCACATCTTTGAAAGTGTATATCAGATTTGACTTTCCAGTTCTGTAGTTCCCCACTATCTGATAGCTATTTTTTTTCCAGCATCACACCATATTATTCTAATCCAGAAAGTTTGAAAGAAACATTTATAAATAGAACTTTCTTGAAAAGTTTGCAATGTTTAGTACAAGTACTTTTGAAATTTACAGGTAAAAACATCTGTAGACAAGTCTTTCCCATTCTTGGAGGACAAAGCCTAGCACATTTTCAGCAATTTATTTGACTTTCACTGCCTATTTTTTCCAAGCAGTCAATTTCTCTTTTTCTGCAGAGTCTGTGAATAGGACTACATTGTCAGTTGAGAGGTGGCACAGATTTCCCTGGTTAGCTGCCCCCTTGCTCTTTTTCCAGTGCTGTCACCAGAGAGAAATGACTCTAGGCCTCAGTAAAGAAAACACTTTCTGTCAAGTTGTTCCCTCCACGTAGGAAGAGGACAGTAAGTGTCCATATGCAAACCTCCACTCGACTTTCTTCTACGTAATAGAGTTTGTGCTTTGTGTGACTGCACAAACCATTCTAGAACTCACAGAAGTATTTGAAAGAGAATGAACTTTCAGGGGCCAAAAGGATGGCCATTGGCTTCTATATGTGAAATTTGTTGGGCAGATGAAGATCATCTTTGGTACTCTGGTGTTAGTTATTTCAAATTATATTTGTGGAACTTTGTTTTTTCTTTTCCTTGTCTCCATTTCGTGCATGCCTAAATGTCCAGGCAATATCAAAATATATCCTAATGAAAGAAGAGCAATAGTTACTTAGTAGAGAGAGGTAAGAAGTCATACAGAAACATCAATTTAAAAGAAAAGTCCTAGGGCCCATTTTGCTCAAAGCTAAGCCTGTGTGAGTCTTACTCTGTCATTTTTCTCTCTCACAGAGGCTTACCTGTCTGTGAACAGGCACTGAGCATCCTTAATGTAAACACAAGGTATTGTGTGACCTTCCCTGGTGGGTTTTTATTTTATATACCATTATAAATGAGCAATAAAATATATTGCTATTTAAAACACTAAGAATAGTGAATTTTCAATGGGGCACTTGCAAAAGAAGATGGCATCAATTCTCCAAACAATTCCACCTATAAAATCTGTTAGTAAGGACAGCCTTGATAATAGAAGTACATCAGAGGTTCTTGCTACTCAGGATTGTGGTTGAGTTGGTATTTTTGGTAGAGTCTCATGGTTTGTGTTTCACATCAGTGTTTTAGTTTTTGTTCCTCGATAGTACACAAGAGAAATATATGTGTCTAAGGATTATCCCCTTGCTTCAGATTAGATCTCAATTTTCCACTGCTAGTATTGAAATTTCTGGGCTTTCTCTGATGGTCTAAGATGAGTACTTCATGCTTCTTAAATGTATATGAAGCATCTGCAATATATTTCTCTAATATTGTGGTCTTTTTTTGAACCTATCACTATTAGAAAATACATAGCATGTTATAATTATATAATAACGAACATTTTTGATCCCGTGGTGTTTGGCTTTGAGTTTTAGGAGATCATAAAATGCTTTGAGACAGGAGTAGATTTTCTTGTTTGTCATTAAGGTTTGATGGTTATTGACAAAGCAAACTTTATATTGTAAATTCTCTTGAAAGTGACAAACAACTTAACAAAATTTAGGTTTATAAATTCAGAGTAATCACCTCTCATCTTAAAGCAACACCACTATTGACTAGCTAACAAATATGCTAAAACACCCTCACAAAATCCCATTTTCATTATTCCTCCTGGAAATCGCTTGGGTGATATTCATTTGCCCGATTTAAGAGTTTACTTACATGATTTTTGAGTCAAATGATTTTTATTTTGTTAAAAGTATTATGAACAGAGTGGTAAAAGTCATCTAGGACCTATAATGGTAAACGTAGATATCAAATAATATTGTTTTACTGGAAAAAAAATCTATACAGAATAGCTGTGGACCCAAGAATCTCATTTTTATGTACATAAAGAATGTCTAAAAATTTCTCACCATTTTACTATAGGAGGCATGGTAACTTACACATGTGTTTATGTTAACTGGATCTACTTTTAGGAGAAATTAAAAATCAACCCATTTATCCAGTTTAAATGCTAACAATGCCCTCATTGGACATCGTTATTATAGTACACCTGAATCCTACTGACACAGTATAAACCTATATGTCCTTGATAAGTGTTTCATATTCAGTCTTCTATACTTCTTGAAAATATAAAAGTGGCTACACATAAGACAAATAAAAGTATCCATTACTTCAGGAATATTCTTAAAGCAATGGTTCCATGTATGTGGGTCAATCTACTGAGTTTAAATTTTGATTTCACCTATTATTAGGTGTGTCATATTGGAAAATTCACATGACTTCTTAAAATATCAGCTTCTTAATCTATAAAATTAGGTAAATCTAGTACTTAATTCCTGCATTATTGTAAAGGTTAAATATGGTAGAGTATATAACATTATTAGAACAAATCTAGGTGCATGGAGAACACACAATAAGTAATAATTTCTGAGCTTGTTCAGGCATTGGCTCTGCTTTTCTTTCCAGGATCAAGACAATTACCAAATAGGACTCAAAGCTCTGTTATTTTTTAGAGCTAAGAAAAATTCTAGTAGAGATTTGCTGAAAAGATAGTGTCAGAAGCTCATTTTACCATTTTGGTATCATTCTTTGGCACAGGGAAGTTGATTCTTTCCTCACATGGACCTAACACACCTTGTTTGCCTTTTGAAAATTTATGCTGCTATTAAACATCAAAAATTATATCACATGGAAATGTCTTTCTGGGAGGGTGTGCTGTTACTGTTGAATCATCTTTCTGTGGTATCATTAGGTACAAAAGCTTTGAAGTAAGACCTAAATCCAAAATTCTCACAGATGTTGCATGAAAACAGATTTCAAGAAGGATCTCTGTGCTCTTTCACAGACAGGTAAACATCTGTGAGAGAGAAAAAAGAAAGCAGGAGAGACAGAGAGAAACTCACTTAAAGGCTTAACTTTGAACAAAACAGGCCTTAGGCCTTTTCTTTCAAATCCATGTCTCTATTTATATGACTTCCTGCCCCTCTACTAGGTAACAATTGAAGTCTCACTTTGTGAACTAATTTACATTGAGCTCTTCCTTAGCCCTCAATAGTTCTTTTTAAAGTGAGGTTTGTTTTCCCTAATGAGGATCAGCTGTGAGCAGGAGTGGCCAAAATAAATTCCCTTTAACAAGCTGTGCCTCTGCTTAGGCTGAAATTTGGAGAAGAGGAGAGGCCAAGAATACATAAAAGATCTTGAGCCTGCCGGTTAACATTGAAGATCCTATAAATGCAATGTATTTAGACTCACCACATTTTTCTTTATTAAGGAATTATTATATTCCAAACACTAAAGCTACAAAATGAGGATAAACAAAGCCATGAAAAGAATGACCATCTTTGATAGCTCTTGGGCCATAAATTAAACTTTCTCTATTTTTAATAAGTGTACAAAATTTAGATCAAGGTTCATTTTATTAAAATTATTTGTTTTTCTTTGTCTTTTCATTTTATCAACTAGTGGCTTAGAAGTACTCATGCCATCACAAAATGAAGAAAAAGAAAACAAAACTACAAATTAGAAAGGGTCAATCTATCAGGATTATAGCTTGATCTCTCAAAGCCTAGAGCTTACTAAAACCTCAAAATAATTTCATCAAACAATGTTATAACTGGAGATAAACAGCCCAGTTTTCTTTAAGTTTTCAAGTCTCTTGTCTTCTATTATTAGTTTGTCATATGATTTATTTTTCAAAAAACAAGGATCTATCAAATTGTGCCACTAAATCTCTTCTCTACTTTGATCTTCATTTATGCTTTAAGGCAAAACAGTCTATGTGATGCTCAGCTTTATGGAATGTAGATTCTTTGCTCTTCATGTATAATCCAAGCTTCCCTCACCTCCAAGCATTCTGGAACTGACTGATGGCAAGCCTACCTCAAAAAGTCTTTTCTTATCCTCAGTAAGAATATAACAATAAACAGGAAGAAATGATGATGCTACTGCAGCCTGTGAGCACAGCTGCTCATTTCGTCAGTTCTGCTATTACCTCTGGCTCAGAGGTTCCATTTTCTCTGCTTCTATGGGATGTGTCAGGACTGCTCTGACAGCAAGCCCCATAGGCACATGGCATAAACCTTCTTGCTTTTAAAGCCGGCTTTTACTGGCTCACCAGTTGAGTGTAGTAGCAGTTCTAATGATAACTGGGGAGCTAGTAGAATAATCCAAGAAGTGCTGCCCTCAAATTCTGAGTTAATGAAAAGAAAACGAACTTAGAGTAAACACATCATACTCTGAAGATAAAAGAAAACATATTCTTCTAGTTAACACTAATTATACGAATATTATTATTATCGTATTCTTTTTTCTTAAAAGCTCATGAGTTTTCGGTCAGAAAAATGTGGGTGGAAGTCCTGACTTTATACCCTATGAGCATTATGACTAGAGAAATTAGAATAATCCTATAATGTCCTTGAAATTCTTGAACTCAGCTACAAATCACTTGGTATAATCATATGCTGATTAAGATTTTGTGATGTTTAAATAACATAATATGTATTCATGATTAGGATTATGAGAGACACAGAAGTAATCACTCAGCATGGATTTTTTTTGTCTTTAAAAACAAACAAAAAAAAACATTAAAACTCTTTCTCTCTACCAGGTTAAATATACCTACCTTAAAAGCAGGGCGTTCCCTGACTTCTTTCTCTATTTCTATAGGTTTTGGTGTTTTATTGGCCATAATGAATTGAATCATGGCCCCCAAAATATAGGTCCATGCCCTTATATTCAGAATGTCTGAATTATTCCTAGTATGGCAAAAGATGTGATTAAGTTAAGAATCTTGAGAGGAAAAACTTATCTTGGATTAACCAGGAGGGCCCTAAATGCAATCACATTTATCTTTATGAGAGAGAAACAGTTTTGAGACAGACAGAAAAGGAGAAACACAAACACAGGAGGAAGAAGCTGTGTGACCCAGAGACTGGAGCAGTATAGCCACAAGCCAAGGAACACGTGGAGTCACCAGAAGTTGGAAGTGGCAAAAATAGATGCTCCGCTCTAGCTTTGGGAGGGAATGTAGCCCTGCCAACACGTTGATTTAGGATTTTTGGCCTCTAAAACTGTGAGACAATAAATTTCTATAGATTTAAGGCACCGGTTTCTGATGTTTTTATAGGAACCACAGGAAACTAATGCATTGCCATTTTATCACTTTGCGCATTCCAAGTGTATCTTGGCAACTTATCGATAGACTGTTACGACCTTGAAAGTGGAAATCACATCTTACTCCTCTTTGTGTAGAATTCAGTACCTCGCCCAAGTCTGTACACTTCGCAAGGTCTAGAACAAAATTCCCAAATGGATTAATAAATGCCACCATCAGTGAGAGAATTATTCTGGACCCAGTTCCTAAGTACAATGATTAAGAATACTGATTTGGTGAAAAGTCAGCAAAATTGAACAATTATCTAGATATACCTTTTGGGGAAAGGATAAAATGAAACATGCATTTTAACACTGAAAAGATTTAAAAGTCACATAGGAAATAACTGTCATTGACCTATCTAAGAGATGAACTGACAATCTAAGAGAAGAATTCGTAAAAGGATTTTTGTATATTGTGTTGATTGTACTTCCGGTTTTTAGTCCAAATTGTAAGGAGCCTGAAAGTTGTTACTTGCTTCCTCACAACAGGAAAGCTGATGAATAAACTGAAAAGCAGCAACTCTTTTTAGAGTCATCAGGGAGCTAAAGCCACAAGGCAAACTGCTGCCCCTAAACCTGGAGAAATAGGAGAATACAGAGAATCACAGCTTATTGGGAGTATAAACCCAGAAGTGGAACAGAATCCCATCACTGGTGCCAATCCCAGTAGGAACACAAACTATATTGACAGAGTGCTAGAGGCTCAGTGTGCACTAGCTTGAGAGTTAAAATCTCCATGTGGCCCCAATCTTTTATACGTTTTACCTCTAGGAGTCCCATTAGATTCTTACTGTGAAGAATAGAGGAAAAATTCTCTCATACTTCTGGCAGGGGGAGGGGAAAGTCACTATTCTGAAATATGCCCACATGTCCCTGTTCTTAACAAAGTGCACCCTCAAGGGAAACTTTTACCAGAGCCAAACAGTTTGGAATTTATCTAAGCCTAACCTCACTGGCAGAAGAGAAATACCCAACTCCAGCCCTCCAGCTCTTTGAAAGGGAAGAAAATCGTAGATGATATGTTTGAATACATGTTCAGGAAGCAGAAATACAATGAAAGAGTAATAACTGTTACAGCTGGTCAGAGAAGTTACCACCCAGTGACTGCTTAAGGCATCCTGGCCATTACCCAGTCAATTTGATAAAGAATCCAAGAAAGATTCAACACCAAGACCCAAGATAATTACTGAGGGATGGACTCCAACAATATTACTGAGTTAAAAACAGGAAAGCATGAAGATCAGGAGACAAGGGATGGGACGTAGTGGAGGAAGTCCTAAGTTGAAGATGAATGGAAGTTCAAGGAAGAAGACTGCTGCATGAGTGGAGAACAACCAGTTCAAAGTGAAACAGAAGAAGCATCTGCAAGAAAATATTATGGTTGGGAAAAAGTCTAATTCTAGAAGGAGAATAGATCTCTGGATCATTTGGGGAAAATTTAAAAATAGTTACAGAAAACAAGACAAAGGAAGCACTGAAGTATTTTCTCCAGGAAAACACAAGAAAGACACAGGAAAGACATTCAGCTGTGTGCACAACTGGGTCATGCAGTGAACACACTTTACATGTTTTTTTTCCCTATATATGTGTATTTATTTGTTAGTTTTATTAACCAAAGAGAAGAAAAGAGCTATTCTTGTTTCATAGGGGTGAATTTGTTTTTTAAAAAATAATCATAAAAGTACATACTGCAGAGGTTTCAGCTTGATTGATAGTGATTTGCAGATATATCTAATCTACTGAACGATCTCAGAATTCCATAGACTTTTACTTGTGAAGAAACATTTTACATAAAACGGCCCTTTGTTAAATTTTGGCCTAGCCAGTTTTTGGTTTTTGCAGCAAAATTATTTGGTTCACATATTAAAATACAACTATATGGTTTGTTTTTCATTTCTCTTTATCTAATCTTATTTCGTGTTTTTTTCCCTTCAGTTTTCTACTTCATTACACTTTCCTCCTTTTATAATCTCGTCCCTTTTTAAAATATGGAACTGACTCTCTTCTAAATAATACACAGTGAATATGTGCATAGATGGAAATTAATTGGGAGAGCTATTACTTCTAAAAGAGGGAAAGGAAAATAGGATAACAACATAGAAATGTGCTTCCTGAACTGCCTTTTCTGTAATCTTTCTCTTCCATTATGGCACATCCATTTTTTTTTCCTCTTTACTGTGTATACCTAGATTCTGTATCATTTCAAATCCATTTTTTTCTGGCACATTATGTTCCAACATAGTGCCAGTTTTTTGTTCTTAAACAGATTACTTATTTCTTATATCTTCTTGGGTCTCACTTTGTTTCTTCTTCTGATGGGGAACAAAACACTTCAAGAAATCCATCACTGTGCTCTTAGAGTGGTTTTCCTTAGGCATTGTTTGAAGTTCTCAGTTTAACATGAAAAAAAAAATGATTCATATAAGTTATGCACATTGTTACATAAAAATGCAAACTAAAGATGAATATAGTATATTCTATCTTCAGAATTCTCAGCTCAATCATGTAACGTTTATAAAGATATTATATATCAATCTTTCTTGTAAAATATATTGTCTAAGAAGTTCCACATCAATAATAATCAATTTATTATTAATAACTGACAAATAAATACATACCACTATTCTTTGAGGCCTATATTATTTTTTTAATATTTATTTATTTACTTGGCTGCACCAGTTCTTAGTTGCAGCAGGAGGGCTCCTTAGTTGTGGCACGTGAACTCTTAGTTGCAGCATGCACGTGAGATCTAGTTCCCTGACCAGGGATTGAACCCAGGCCCCCTGCATTGGGAGCATGGAGTCCTATTCACTGCACCACCAGAGAAGTCCCTGAGGCCTGTATTATTACATGCAATTTACATATGAGGAAATAGAGAGTTTAGAGATATGAGTAGTTGCTCTAGATGACACAGTTCATAAATAAGAAATGGTGCTGAAATTTAAACATATAAATATTTAAACCCACACATATTTAAATCCAAATTTGGTGTATATATTAAATATTGATATTGTAAATATGATAAATATTGGTGGTAATCTATTACATTTCACGATAATTTACATTGTATAATATTTATTTGATTTTGACCATATTTTAGCCTCACAATAGGCTGGCTGAAAGGAAATAAAGAAGATAACTTTTCTATTAGAATAAAATTCTATTTTTTTAATCCATGATATGGAGTTGAAAACTAAAATTCAAAAGATCAATAATGTATACATAATAATGGGTAATATTGGCTTCTTAAATTGTCAAAAGTAAATATGTCAGAATAAGCCCATGTAAGATTTAATTATAGGCTCAAATAGATCCATCCCTACAAGCAGGGTAAAGCATTTTCACTGACAGACCATGGAGTCCCTGTTATTGAATTCTGCTCATACTAAAGAAACAGTCATCAATTTGGTGACTTAAACGTTTAATTTTCTAAAGACACAAGAGTGAACACCCAGTGGAATGAGAATTGTGCACGCAATTACAATTTGTATTGTAGACAACAACCAAACACGGCAAAGTGACATAAAATAAGGTTTGCATGGACTGATATTTAACATGCTTTTGACTGATAATGTCTAACAATGTAAATATATTACTTTTTCCTTGTGGATGTATACGTATAATAAAATTTAATGAAAAATCTCAATGGGTATTATGAAACTTAATTAAATAATTTAAAAATTAGTCTGGAGAGGAAGTTTAGGATCATTTACCATACTTCCCCCTTTTGTGGTCCAAGGCCCAACAATGCCTGCTCTTCTTTACTGGGATTTCCAGTCCATTCACATTTCGACTTCCTTCCATCATCTTCTCATTTCTGTTTCTATATTTTAAATCCCTTGGCTTCTGATTCCAACCTCTCTTTTCCTAGTGCTTGAGAAAGTGTTTTGCCTGTTTTTCTTTCACAGTCTCAGCCCAGTTACACTTACTTCTGGACATATTCTTTAAACTGACTTCTCCAGGCCTAGGCCAGCTGTAAGATTATAGGGAGAAAATCAAACATCCAAGTGTGTGGCTACACTTGTGAACAGTTTGCCTCCAATTGTTTGGCAAAACCAGTCTCCTTCTGCTCAGTCAACCTCACAATCACTGGGGGAGGATCTAAGTTTTTAATCCTTCCAGGCCTTCATTCCAAAGCCCCATTTCTCCTTTTTTATTTTTAACATTTTTATTGGAGTATAATTGCTTTACAATGGTATGTTAGTTTCTGCTTTTTAAAAAAGTGAATCAGCTATACATATATATATATATATATCTCCACATATCTCCTCCCTCTTCAGTTTCGCTCCCACACTGCCTATCCCACCCCTCTGGGTAGACACAAAGCACAGAGCTGATGTCCCTGTGCTATGCAGCTGCTTCCCACTAGCTATCTATTTTACATTTGGTAGTGTATATATGTCCATGACACACTCTCACTTCGTCCCAGCTTACCACTTCACCCTCCCTGTGTCCTCAAGTCCATTCTCTACGTCTGCATCTTTATTTCTGTCCTGCCCTTAGGTTCTTCAGAAACAATTTTTTTTTTTTAGATTCCATATATACGTTTTAGTATATGGTATTTGTTTTTTTCTGTCTGACTTACTTCACTCTGTATGACAGTCTCTAAGTCCATCTGCCTCACTACAAATAACTCAATTTCATTTCCTTTTATGGCTGAGTAATATTCCATTGTTTATATGTGCCACATCTTCCTTAACCATTCATCTGTTGATGGACACTTAGGTTGCTTCCATGTCCTGGCTATTGTAAATAGAGCTGCAATGAATATTGCGGTACATGAATCTTTTTGTTATGGTTTTCTCAGGGTATATACCCAGCAGTGGGATTGCTGGGTCATATGGTAGTTCTATTTTTACTTTTTTAAGGAACCTCCATACTGTTCTCCATAGTGGCTGTATCAATTTACATTACCACCAACAGTGAAAGAGGGTTCCCTTTTTTCCACACCCGCTCCAGCATTTATTGTTTGTAGATTTTTTGATGATGGACATTCTGACTGGTGTGAGGTGATACTTCATTGTAGTGTTCATACTTCATTGTAGCATTTCTCTAATGATTAGTGATGTTGGGCATCCTTTCATGTGTTTGTTGGCAATCTGTATATCTTCTTTGAAGAAATGTCTATCTAGGTCTTCTACCCAATTTGGACTGGGTTGTTTGATTTCTTGATATTGAGCTCCATGAGCTACCTGTACATTTTGGAGATTACTCCTTTGTCAGTTGCCTCATTTCCAAATATTTTCTCATATTCTGAGGGTTGTCTTTTCATCTTGTTTATGATTTCCTTTGCTGTACAAAGCCTTTTAAGTTTCATTAGGTCCCATTTGTTTATTTTTGTTTTTATTTCCATTTCTCTAGGACGTGGGTCAAAAAGGATTTTGCTGTGATTTATGTCATAGAATGTTCAGTCTATGTTTTCCTCTAAGAGTTTTACAGTGTCTGGCCTTGCATTTAGGTGTTTAATCCATTTTGAGTTTATTTTTGTGTATGGTATTAGGGAGTGTTCTAATTTCATTCTTTTACATGTACCTGCCCAGTGTTCGCAGCACCATTTATCAAAGAGGCTGTCTTTTCTCCATTGTATATTCTTGCCTCCTTTATCAAAAATAAGGTGAACATATGTGCGTGGGTTTATCTCTGCGCTTTCTATCCTGTTCCATTGATCTTGATTTCTGTTTTTGTGCCAGTACCATACTGTCTTGATTACTGTAGCTTTGTACTATAGTCTGAAGACAGGGAACCTGATTCCTGCAGCTTCCTTTTTCTTTCTCAAGATTGCTTTGGCTATTTGGGGTCTTTTGTGTTTCCATGCAAATTGTGAAATTTTTTGTTCTACTTCTGTGAAAAATGACATTGGTCGTTTGATAGGGATTGCATTGAATCTGTAGAGTACTATGGGTAGTAAAGTTATTTTCACAATGTTGATTCTTCCAATCCAATAACATGGTATATCTCTCCATCTGTTTGTATCATCTTTAATTTCTTTCATCAGTGTCTTATACTTTTTTTTTTTTGTGGTATGCGGGCCTCTCTGTTGTGGCCTGTCCCGTTGCGGAGCACAGGCTCCGGATGCGCAGGCTCACTGGCCATGGCTCATGGGCCTAGCCACTCCGTGGCATGTGGGATCTTTCCGGACTGGGGCACGAACCCGTGTCCCCTGCATCGGGAGGTGGACTCTCAACCACTGTGCCACCAGGGCAGCCCTCTTATAGTCTTTTGTGTACAGGTCTTTTGTCTCCTTACATAGGGTTATTCCTAGGTATTTTATTCTTTTTGTTGCAGTGGTAAATGGGAGTGTTTCCTTAATTTCTCTTTCAGATATTTCATCATTAGTGTATAGGAATGCAAGGGATTTCTGTGCATTAATTTTGTATCCTGCTACTTTACCAAATTCATTGATTAGCTCTAGTAGTTTTCTGGTAGCATCTTTAGGATTCTCTATGTATAGTATAATGTCATCTGCAAACAGTGACAGTTTTACTGCTTCTTTTCCGATTTGGATTGTTTTATTTCTTTTTCTTCTCTGATTGCTCTAGCTAAAACTTCCAAAACTATGTTGAATAATAGTGGTGAGAATGGGCAAACTTGTCTTGTTCCTGATCTTCATGGAAATAGTTTGTTTTTCACCTTTGAGCATGATGTTGGCTGTGGGTTTGTCATATATGGCCTTTATTATGTTGAGGTAAGTTCCCTCTATGCCTACTTTCTGGAGGGTTTTTATCACAAATGGATGTTGAATTTTGTCGAAAGCTTTTTCTGCATCTATTGAGATGATCATATGGTTTTTATTCTTCAATTTGTTAATATGGTTTATCACACTGATTTGAGTATATTGAAGAATCCTTGCATTCCTGGGCTAAACCCCACTTGCTTATGGTGTATGATCCTTTTAATATGCTGTTGGATTCTGGTTGCTAGTATTGTGTTGAGGATTTTTGCATCTATATTTATCAGTGTTATTGGCCTGTAGTTTTTTTGTGTGTGTGAAATCTTTGTCTGGTTTTGGTATTAGGGTGACGGTGGCCTTGTAGAATGAGTTTGGGAGTGTTACTCCCTCTGCTATATTTTGGAGCAGTTTGAGAAGAATAGGTGTTAGGTTTTCTCTAAATGTTTGATAGAATTCGCCTGTGAAGCCAGCTGGTACTGGGCTGTTGTTTGTTGGAAGATTTTTAATCACAGTTTCAATTTCACTGCTTGAGATTGGTCTGTTTATATTTTCTATATCTTCCTGGTTCAGTTTTGGAAGGTTGTGCTTTTCTAAGAATTTGTCCATTTCTTCCAGGTTTTCCATTTTATTGGCATATAGTTGCTTATAGTAATCTCTCATGATCCTTTGTATTTCTGCAGTGTCAGTTGTTACTTTACCTTTTTCATTTCTATTCTTTTGATTTGAGTGTTCTCCCTTTTTTCCTTGATGACTCTGGCTAATGGTTTATCAGTTTTGTATATCTTCTCAAAAAACCAGCTTTTAGTTTTATTGATCTTGGCTATCATTTCCTTCATTTCTTTTTCATTTATTTCTGATCTGATCTTTGTGATTTCTTTCCTTCTGCTAACTTTGGGGTTTTTGTTCTTCTTTCTCTAATTGCTTTAGGTGTAAGGTTAGGTTGTTTATTTGAGTTGTTTCTTGTTTCTTGAGGTAGGATTGTATTGCTATAAACTTCCCTCTTAGAACTGCTTCTGCTGCATCCCATAAGTTTTGGGTCACTGTGTTTTCATTGTCATTTATTTCTAGGTATTTTTTGATTTCCTCTTTGATTTCTTCAGTGATCTCTTGGTTATTTAGTAGTGTATTGTTCAGCCTCCCTGTGTTTGTATATTTTACAGTTTTTTTTCCTGTAATTCTTATGTAGTCTCATAGCATTGTAGTCGGAAAAGATACTTGATACAATTTCAATTTTCTTAAAATATATCAAGGCTTGATTTGTAACCCAAGATATGATGTATCCTGGAGCATGTTCCATGAGCACTTGAGAAGAAAGTGTATTCTGTTGTTTTTGGATGGAATGTCCTATAAATAGCAATTAAGTCCATTTTGTTTAATGTATTTAAATATTAATTAAGTCCATCTTATTTAATATATCATTTAAAGCATGTGTTTCCTTATATATTTTTATTTTGGATGATCTGTCCATTGGTGAAAGTGGAGTGTTAAAGTCCCCTACTATGATTGTGTTACTGTCGATTTCCCCTTTTATGGCTGTTAACATTTGCCTTATGTATTGAGGTGCTCCTATGTTGGGTGCATAAATATTTACAATTGTTATATCATCTTCTTGGATTGATCCCTTAAAGTCTATTTTGTCTGATATGAGAATTGCTACTCCAGCTTTCTTTTGATTTCCATTTGCATGGAATATCTTTTTCCATCCCCTCACTTTCAGTCTGTATGTGTCCCTAGGTCTGAAGTGGGTCTCTTGTAGACAGCATATATACGGGTCTTGTTTGTATCCATTCAGCCAGTCTATGTCTTTTGGTTGAAGCATTTAATCCATTTACATTTAAGGTAGTTATTGATATGTATGTTCCTATTACCAGTTTCTTACTTGTTTTGGGTTTGTTATTGTAAGTCTTTTCCTTCTCTTGTGTTTCCTGCCTAGAGAAGTTCCTTTATCATTTGTTGTAAAGCTGGTTTGGTGGTACTGAATTCTCTTAGTTTTGCTTGTCTGTAAAGGTTTTAATTTCTCTGTTGAATCCGAATGAGATCTTTGCTGGGTAGAGTAATCTTGGTTGTAGGTTTTTCCCTTTCATCACTTAAAGTATGTCCTGCCACTCCCTTCTGGCTTGCAGAGTTTCTGCTGAAGGATCAGATGTTAACCTTATGGGTATTCCCTTGTATGTCATTTGTTATTTTTCCCATGCTGCTTTTAATATTTTTTCTTTGTATTTACTTTTTGATAGTTTGATTAATATGTGTCTTGGCATGTTTCTCCTTGGATTTATCCTGTATGGGACTCTCTGTGCTTCCTGGACTTGATTGACTAATTCCTTTCCCATATTAGGGAAAGTTTCAACTATAATCTCTTCAAATATTTTCTCAGTCCCTTTCTTTTTCTCTTCCTCTTCTGGGACCCCTACAATTCAAATGTTGGTGTGTTTAATGTTGTCCCAGATGTCTCTGAGACTGTCCTCAATTATTTTCATTCTTTTTTCTTTATTCTGCTCTGCAGTAGTTATTTCCATTATTTTATCTTCCAGGTCACTTATCCGTTCTTCTGCCTCAGTTATTCTACTATTGCTTCCTTCTAGAGAATTTTTAGTTTCATTTTTTGTGTTGTTCATCATTGTTTGTTTGATCTTTAGTTCTTCTAGGTCCTTGTTAAACGTTTCTTGTATTTTCTCCATTCTATTTCCAAGATTTTGGATCATCTTTACTCTCATTACGCTGAATTCTTTTACAGGTAGACTATTTCCTCTTCATTTGTTTGGTCTCGTGGGTTTTTACCTTGCTCCTTCATTTGCTGTGTGTTTCTCTGTCTTCTTATTTTGCTTAACTTACTGTGTTTAGGGTCTCCTTTTCACAGGCTGCAGGTTTCTAGTTCCCATTGTTTTGGGTGTCTGCTCCCAGTACCTAAGGATGGTTCAGTGGGTTGTGTAGGCTTCCTGGTAGAAGGGACTGGTGTCTGTATTCTGGTGGATGAGGCTGGATCTTGTGTTTCTGGTGGGTGGGACTGCATCCAGTGGTGTGTTTTGGTGTTTCTGTGACCTTATTATGATTTTAGGCAGCCTCTCTGCTAATGGGTGGGGTTGTGTTCCTGTCTTGCTGGTTGTTTGTCATAGGGTGTCCAGAACTGTAGCCTGCTGATGATTGAGTGGAGCTGGGTCTTAGCATTGAGATGGTGATCTCTGGGAGAGCTTTCACTCTTTGATATTATGTGGAGCCGGGAGGTCTCTGGTGGACCAGTGTGCTGAACTCGGCTGTCTCAACTCAGAGGCACAGGCCTGATACCTGGCCATAGCAAAAAGACCCTGTAAGCCACACAGCTCAGAAAATAAGGGAGAAAGAAAGAGAGAAAGAGAGAAGGAAAGAAGGAAAGAAGGAAATAAAGAAAGAAAGAAAGGAAGAAAGGAAGAAAGGAGGAAAGGAAGAAAGAAGGAAAGAAAGAAAGAGAGAAAAGGAAGGATGGAATGATGGAAGGAAGGAAGGAAGGAAAGAAGGAAATAAAGTTATTAAAATAAAAATTAAATTAATTAAAAAGTAATTTAAAAAGGAAAAGAAAAAGAAGAAAGCAGAGAGCCACCAAATGAAAACACATATCCACCAATGATAACAATCACTAAAAACTATACTATAAAAAAAGGAAAAGAAAAAAACGGACAGGCAAAACTCCAGGATAAATGGTAAAAGCAAAGCTGTACAGACAAAATCACAGAAAGAAGCATACACATGCACCATCACAAAAAGAGAAAAAGGTAAAAAATATATATCTATATTTTAAAAAAAGTAAGAGAGCAACCAACTCAATAAACAAATATACCAATGATAATAAACTCTAAATACTAAACTGAGATAAACATAAGACTAGAAACATATTAGATGCAGAAAGCAAACCCCAGGTCTACGGTTCTTCCAAAGTCCACATCCTATTTTGGGATGATTCCTTGTCTATTCAGGTATTCCAGAGATGCTGGGTACATCAAGTTGACTGTGGAGATTTAATCTGCTGCTCCTGAGCTTGCTGGGAGAGATTTCCCTTTCTCTTCTTTGTTCTCACAGCTCCTGGGGTTCAGCTTTGGATTTGGCCCTGCCTCTGCGTTTAGGTTGCCTGAGGGCGTCTGTTCTTCACTTAGACAGGATGGGGTTAAAGCAGCAGCTGATTAGACGCCTGAGGGCGTCTGTTCTTCACTTAGACAGGATGGGGTTAAAGCAGCAGCTGATTAGGGGGCTCTGGCTCACTCAGGCCGGGGGTGGGGGGGAGGCAGGGGTACGGAATGCAGGGCGAGCCTGCAGCGGCAGAAGCCGGCATAACGTTGCAACAGCCTGAGGTACACCGTTTGTTCTCCCAGGGTAGTTGTCCCTGGATCACGGGCCCCTGGCAGTGGCAGGCTGCACAGGCTCCCGGGAGGGAAGGTGTGGATAGTGACCTGTACTTGCAGACAGACTTCCTGGTGGCTGCAGCAGCAGCCTTAGCGTTTCATGCACCTCTCTGGTGTCTGCGCTGATAACCGCATCTCATGCCTGTCTCCGGAGCTCGTTTAGGCGGTGCTCTGAATCCTGTCTCCTCACGCATCCTGAAACAGTGGTCTCTTGCCTCTTTGGCAGGTCCAGACTTTTTCCCGGACTCCGTCCCAGCTAGCTGTGTGGCAATAGCCCCCTTCAGGCTGTGTTCACGCAGCCAACCCCAGTCCTTTCCTTGGGATCTGACCTCCGAAGCCCAAGCCTCAGCTCCCAGCCCCCGCCCGTCCCGGTGGGTGAGCAGACAAGCTACTCGGGCTGGTGAGTGCTAGTTGGCACCGATCCTCTGTGTGGGAATCTCTCCGCTTTGCCCTCCTCACCCCTGTTGCTCTGCTCTCCTCCATGGCTCCAAAGCTTCCCCCCCCCCACGACACCCCCCCACCCCATCTCCACAAGTGAAGGGGCTTCCTAGTGTGTGGAAACGTTTCCTCCTTCACAGCTCCCTCCCACTGGTGCAGGTCCCATCCCTATTCTTTTGTCTCTCTCTTTTTTTTTTTCTTTTGTCCTACTCAGGTACGTGGGGAGTTTCTTGCCTTTTGGGAGGTCTGAGGTCTTCTGCCAGCGTTCAGTAGGTGTTCTGTAGGAGTTGTTCCACATGTAGATGTATTTCTGATGTATTTGAACTGCTAAAAAATCTAACTACTATATAACATACACACCTTTTTCATTGAAATATAGTTGATATACTTTATTATATTAGCTTTAGATGTACAGTGCAATGATCCAATATTTTTATAGGTTATACTCCTTTTAATGTTATCATAAAATATTGGCTATTTCCCCTGTGCTATAAAATATATTCTTGTATCTTATTTATTTTATACTTAATAGTTTGTACCTCTTAATCTCCTACCTTATCTTGTCCCTTCCAACCTTTCCTCTGCCCACTGGTAACCACTAATTTATTCTCTATACCTGTAAATTTATTTCTGTTTGTTTATACTCATTCATTGGTTTCATTTTGTAGATTCTACATACAAGTGATAACAGCATTTGTCTTTCTCTGCTGTCTTAATTCACTAAGCATAATACCCTCCAAGTCCATCCATGTTGTTGCAAACAGCAAAATTTATTTATGGCTGCTATTCCGTAGT
Organism: Leucopleurus acutus; assembly: GCF_964270905.1. Lineage (NCBI taxonomy): Eukaryota > Metazoa > Chordata > Mammalia > Artiodactyla > Delphinidae > Leucopleurus > Leucopleurus acutus. The sequence goes on from NW_028139015.1 coordinate 239,624, forward strand.
GTGTGTGTGTGTGTGTGTGTGTGTGTGTGTGTGTCTATCACTTCTTATTTATCCAATCATCTGTTAACGGACACTTAAGTTGCTTCCATATCTTGACTATTGTAAATAATGCTGCTGTGAACATTAGGGTGAATGTAACTTTTCAAATTAGTGTTTTTGTTATCTTTGGGTATATACCTAGGAGTGGAATTGCTGGGTCACATGGTAGTTCTACTGTTATTGTTTCGAGGAAACTCCAAACTGTTTTCATAGTGGCTGTTCCAATTTACATGCCCACCAAAAGGGTACAAGGGTACCCTTTTCTCCACATCCTCACCAATATTTGCTATTTCTAGACTTTTTGATGATAGCCATTCTGACAGGTGTGAGGTCATATCTTGTGGTTTACAATTGCATTTCTCTGCTGATTAGCAATGTTGAGCATCTTTTCATGTACCTGCTGCCATCTGTATGTAGTCTTTGGAAAAGTATCTATTCTGCCCATTTCTTAGTTGGCTTTGTTGTTGTTGTTGTTATTGACTTGTGTGTAGTATTTATGTATTTTTGATATTAACTTGTTATCAGTCATATTATTTGCAAATACTTTCTCCTATTCAGTAGTTTGTCTTTTTGTTTTGTTGATGTTTTCCTATGCTTTTAAGTTTAATTAGTTCCCAATTGATTATTTTTACTTTAGTTTCCTTTGTTCCGGAAGACAAATTCAGAAATGTATTGCTACAATTTATGTCAAAAGTGTTCTGCCTACGTTTTCTTCTAGGAGTTTTATGGTGTCTGGTCTTAGATTTACGATTTTAATCCATTTTGAGTTTATTTTTGTACATGGTGTGAAAAAATATTCTAATTTCTTTCTTTTCCATGTAGCTGTCCGGTTTTCCCAACACCACTTATTGAAGAGACTGTCTTTCCCCATTGTATATTTTTGCCTCCTCTGTCATAAATTAACTGACCAGAAGTGCGTGGGTTTATTTCTTGGCTCTCTATTCTATTCCATTGATTTACTTGCCTATTTTTGTGCCAGTACCATGCTGTTCTGATTACTGTACCTTTGTAATATAGTCTGAAGTCAGGGAGCATGGCCACTTGAGCTTTGTACATTTTTCTCAAAATTCGTTTGGTGATTTGGGGTCTTTTGTGGTTCCATATCTTTTAGGATTATTTGGTCTAGTTTGGTGAAAAATGTCATGGGTATTTTGATAGGAATAGCATGAAATCTGTAGATTGTGTTGGGTAATATGGACATTTTAACAATATTAATTCATGCAGTCCATGAACAAGGCATCTCTTTCCATTTCTTTACATCATCTGTCATTTCCTTTATCAGTGTTTATTAGTTTACAGAGTATAGGTCTTTTCTCTCCTTGGTTAAGTTTATTCCCATGTATTTTAATTTTTTTTGATGTGATTTTAAATGAGATTGTTTTCTTGCTGTATCCTCCTGATTGTTCATTATTAATGTATGGAAAAGCAAAAGATTCTTATGTATTAATCTCGTATTCTGTAACTTTACTGAATTCATTTATTACTTCTAATAGTTTTTGAGTAGAGACTTTATGGTTTTCTATATACAGTATCATGTCATCTGCAATTAGTGAGTTTTACTTCTTTCCTTCTAATATGGATGCTTTTTATTTCTTTTTCTTTTTTGACTGCTGTGGCTAGGACTTCCAATACTATATTAAGTAGAAGTGTCAAGAATGGGCATCCTTGTCTTACTCCTGATTTTAGAAAAACACTTTCAGCTTTTCCCCATTGAGTATGATATTAGCTGTGTGTTTGTCATAAATGGCCTTTATTCTGTTGAGATATGTTTTGTCTATAGCAACTTTGATGAGAGTTTTTATCATGGGTGGGTGGGAGGTAGAGCTGGAGATGAATGGGCTAGACCCAGAGCCAGATGTGAGCCTGGGTTTCTCCTATACTTAGTGGCCATCAGTCACCTATCAGGGATGGGTGCAGGTCCCAAGTTGCTGGAGCAGAAGCCCTGAGGGTCAGGTCCAAGGTGGCTCCATTCCCTCAAAGTGTGTGCTCTCCCTGGCAACAGCACCTTTGCCCCAGAAGCAGCAATGAAGCAAGAGGGGCTGGAGTGGGTGCCTGGTGCAAGCCCAGGCACATACTGGGCTAGTTCCAGCTCACCATTCAGAGCTCCAGATAGCTCCCAATCCACCATCTCTGTGAGTGTCACCAATGGCTGCCCTTGCCCTTTCAGATGCAGTGCCATGTCCAAGGAAGCTCTGTGCCCCCAAGTGGGCACTCCTCCATAATGGCAGCATTTGCCCTAGTGGGGAGCTGTGCTGGAGCTAAAGGGGGCAGAACTGGCACTCAGCATGGATAGAGCACATGCTGGGATGATCCTGGCACATCAGTGAGACTTCCAGACAGTTTCAGTCTGTTTCATCTACCTTGTTGCTGGGAATAAGTAGTAAGTAAGCATTTGCATGTTCTTCACAAGTGAAGTCTTGGTTTCTTACAGCCTTCCTATAAGTCCCACTGGCTTTAAACCAGCTAAGGGGACTCATCTTTCTGGAGTCAGACCCTAGGGCTGGGAAACACATGTGGTTGGAATCCCTCGCTCCTCAGAAAAGTTATCCAAGCTTCTGATACACTGCACCCCTTCTGTGTCCTATCCTAGGGGCACAAGTCCTGACGTGATTGCTTCTCTTTTCCTACCTGACTCCATGTAGATCTTTCTCTACAGCCTTGGTTGTAGAGATTCTTTCTGCCATTCTCCAGTTTATTTTCAGTTAGAGTTGCCCTACATGTATTGTATTTTTGACGTGTTAATTGGGGGAGGTGAGCTCTACATCCTTCTACTCTGCCATCATGACATGCTTTTTTTTTTTTTGGTATCAATAAGGGTTACTAGGGGATGGACAGATCTTCTGCTGTTTTCCTATTTTAGCAGTCCAACCAAGTGTAAGTGCTGAGAAGAAGGAAGTATGATATTACATCCATCATCAGTCCTCACAGGGGTGCTAGTAAAATTCTGATGAGTCTACTCCATGGACTGATTATCTCCAAAATTTCCTACTTCAAATATTCATGTATTAATATTGCTGTCATTTGAATAATTCTAATTACTTTTCACTAGGCAACACTAATATCTCTATCATTATCAAAATTAACCATTGTTTTGGTATCTTTATTTGTATGATTAATCACTTAAGAGATTCAGACATTTAATAATCAAATAACTAATTTGTGTTGAGTACTTTCATTTATTTCCATTTATGGAAGAAGAAATTGAACAACTGGTGTATCATGTACATTTCTAAATTTCCATTCTCATACTTGTTTAATCTGAAAATTGAATCTAGGCTCCCTGAATTCATGGTTAACATGCTTTATCTACTACTTTCCAGTATCAATAGAAATTTGCCCCATTTAAAAAATCTTCTATTTCTAAAATCAGTAGGAATTTGGATTGGAATCTATCAGTAACTATAAAAAATCATGTGACACTTGGAAGACCTAAAATAGAATTCTTTATTTTTCATTAAAATGTTTCATTTTATAGAATATAGTATAATATTTAAAGCTAAAATATTATTTTTTTCTAGGTAGTTCCATTACCTGGAAATGTCACTTTTTAAACATTTAAATGATGATTTAGAAAGAAGTCAAGACTCATCAAATATCATATTTACCTGTGCTTTTAAGACAATGGATCAACTTTAATTTTCTTTTTTTAAATTTTTTATTTATTTATTTTTAACTATTTATTTATTTTTGGCTGCATTGGGTCTCTGTTGCTGCATGCAGCTTTCTCTAGTTGCAGTGAGCAGGGCTACTCTTCATTGCAGTGTGGGCTTCTCACTGTGGTGGCTTCTCTTGTTGCAGAGCACAGGCTCTAGGTGCACAGGCTTCAGTAGTTGTGGCACATGGGCTCAGTAGTTGTGGCTCATGGGCTGTAGAGCACAGGCTCAGTAGTTGTGGCACATGGGCTTAGTTGCTCCAAGGTATATGAGATCTTCCCAGACCAGGGATCGAACCCATGTCCCCTGCATTGGCAGGCAGATTCTTAACCACTGTGCCACCAGGGAAGTCCAACTTTAATATTCTTATACCGACTTTAACATCTGCAAATTTTCTTTGTACAAATTTCACCTTTGTAAAACATATGATCAAAACATAAAAGTATCAAATTTTATTAAGATATAATTAATTCAACCAATTAAATTTTAGCACATTTTAAAATTCTCAAGAATTTTCTAATTTTTATTAGTTTTACATTTTTATTATAACATTTTAAATGTATTTTGTATTTTTAATGCAATTTTCAATTCAATAATGATTAAAATATAGCTCCTCTCCTCTGGGAGCTCTCTATATAATTGGAGAGTCAGACAGATAAATGGATAAGAAAACAGTGTGTTATTTGCCATGCAGAATAATTATGGAAGGTGCAACAGTAATATTAAGAAAAAAGAGGCTAATTATTGGTATTGGATAAAAGTCAGAAAGCCCTTTGTGGTGGAGACATCTAACGTGAATTTAGAACATGATTACAGTTTACCATGAGAACAAAAATATAGAATTAATTATCTAGGAGTAAGTAGATTCACATAAAAGAGGGAAAATGTCCATGTCCGTAATGCAGACACAAAATGCATGATATACAATGTGAGCACTTATAAGTCTCTAAACAAAAATTATTAATAGTGACAGCACTTTGACAATTTTCAGTGTTAAGAATATTATTCTCTGTCAATAATATTTTTTTAAATAGAAAGATAGAACAAAACATTTGAATATGTTTAAAGAGATATCATTCTGATTACTAACTCTAAAGATAAATGTAACAGATTTATAATAAAAGCAACTTAAAGCCCAGAGTGGCTTCCTGTCAACAATATTTATTCTTTAAGGAATGCATGGAAATGATAATGGATTTAAAAAAAGAAAAAAAAAACTAAAAAAGTACAAAAATATAGGGAAGTCTGTTTGCTTTGCATCTGACTGTGGACACATTCAAAGAAACACTGGCAGAGACAAGAATAGTGAATTAAAAACATACAAACAAACACCCTGAATTGAAAGAAACATTCTATTCTATTCAAAGAACTTAATTCTCAGATATTATTAAAGACATAAAATAAGAAAATATATTTTTCTCTGATGAGATTAACAAAAATTAAAACAAGACAAAACCTAGGTTTGGTTCAGGCTCTTCCAAATATTTGCGTTGAGAATTTAAATTGGTACAATACTTTTGGAACACATACCCTTTCCCTATTAATTCTGTTTTTGGAAATTTACTTTGAATACATTGTCTCACATATGTGTTTTTATATTCAACATTAAACAATGTATAACTGATATCATGCAGACAAAACAGGTTACTATTATGAGAGAGAGTAAATTGAAGAACCTCTGTACAATCTACTGGTGTCAGGATTTCACAAGAGTTTTTGTGCTTTTTTTTCAACATTTTAACTCTCACATGCAATTTGCATAATTTACCTGTATAAATTAATAAATTAAATCTTAAATGTAGCTCTCCCTCGGATTCACAAGACAAAATTCATGAATCATATCCAAAACCATGAAGAGTTCTGCAGACAATACTCTAAGTGTTTTGCACATCCTGACTCTATGGAGTCCCTTTAATATTTATTAATATCAAAGATTATTAGTGGTCTGAGGAATGCACTTTGTGAAATACTGAGCTATATCACAAGCCTTATGAAGACCTTTATTTTAAGTAAAAGTTAAGGACCCCTTTCAGGAATTCATCATCCCAAACAAAATAATATACATTGGTAGAGAAGAAGTCTCTTCTTTTTCTTTAATAAACAATCCTAACTTGGTCAAATACGTAAGCACATACGTGGAGATTCTTGAATCTCCAAAGTAAATCTATAGATGTAGTGCAAGAAGGGCAGTATGGGACACAATTACTGTGCTCACCTCATCCTACGACTAATGAAGCATGAGAGAAATAGTTGTGCACACACATCAATTTGTCATCTTTACATAGCTGCATTGGAATTTTCCTATCTGACACTCTCAAGGTTGGATGAAAAATCACATATATCAACAACATTGAGTACAGAATATCCATAATTGGAGGTCAACATGTGATTAAAGTTAAAGCCAGATTGGATTCACATCATAGACCATAAATGGCAGGTTCAGAAGTCTAATGTTATACATTTATTTATTTGTGTTTATCAAATTATTATAATAACATTTTAATAAAATTTATAAAATTCATTGATCTGTATTTTCTAGATATTTTACATGGATGTGTATGACTTTGATAATAATGAAAAAAGAAAAAAGGAAAGATGTACTCATTTTAGAAATATTTTCCTCAAAAATAATTTTAAAATGTGTTAGAATTTAAAATCCTCATGCTACACTGATGTCACATGCATAAGAATGATTTTCATCTTAACAAAACATGTCAAATGTCTGTTTTCTGTGCCAAGATCTTTACCCTGTGGTGCCTTTGTTTTATGGAGCCATGTCTTTCAAAATATCTGTACCTGTGTCTCTTGACTTTATCATAATGCTTGCATATAAGTAATGATCAATTATCAGTTTAGAAACAATGGATATAAGAAGGAAATTATTGTTCCAGTGATTGCCAGTTACACCAACTTTGTGTAATATACTGTGGTACACACATGTTATGAGGTACTGTGATTGTTAATTTAATGTATCAACTTGAATGGTCTAAGGGATGCCCAGATAGCTGGTAAAACATTATTTCTGGGTGTGTCTATGAAGAAGTCTCATGAAGAAATAAACATTTAAATCAGTAGATTGAATAAGGAAAATCTGCCTTACCAATGTGGTGGTGGATGGGGACATCAGCCAATCCATTGAGGGCCCAAATAGAACTAAAAGGCAGAGAAGGGGCAATTCTCACTCTCTTAAGATGCAACATCCATTTTTCTGCCCTTGGACATCAGAACTCCTGGCTTTCATGCCTTTTGACTTTGACTGAATTATACCACCAACTTTCCTAGATCTCCAACTTGCAAACCCCATGTAGCCAGATATCTCAACCCCCCAAATTACATGAGCCAATTCCCATAATAAATCTCCTCTTATATATCAATATATCCTGTTTCTCTGGAGAACTCTGATGAATACAGATGTCATCCACAAACATCATTCTCTCTAAAAAACCTAATCTTAATACATATGTATATTTTGTCTATTTCCTGAAGACTGTACAAGCATTGCAACTAATGAATTCCACTTATTAGTATTTAGTACAAGAATCAAATACATAAAATCTATTATAGTTCATTTTAGCTTGGACTCACTGCTTTGGAGGAGGAAATACATGAAATGAAAATGCTAAAATATTTTGAATGAGTAGAATTAGAATACAGTTCTAGATTTCTCATTAAGTCCATGTTGGGAAAAAATACCAAACTTTTAAGCACATATTGCAAATTACAATATTTGATTTCATATTCTATAATAACTACTGGTTATATTTTCTAAAAGTACTGTTTGTGTATACTGTGTGAATCTGATGCTATGTAATGTACTGAAGAAAGGAGAGGTATTGTATCAAAATGCTTTAAGAAGCCTGGAACTAAGTATATTTTCAAAGTGTTCATGTGAAGAAAGTAACTAAAACTGTAATGTATTTTCATAAAATGTTTTAAATACTTTGCTCAGGAAAATCTTACTGAACTGAAGAGAATAATAATTGAATTATAATTGCATGCCTTTATAAACCAAGATACATTTACTGGCTATGTGTAAATATTAGAATAAAACATTAGGTTGAGTTTTTTCTTAAACTTTATGGAATATTTTCAGTTCTCTAAATAGAAAACTAGTTACCAGATATATCTTATATAGAGTGTGGAAACATATTTTCAATTTTGAAGTATAAATGAGTAATTTACATGAATTAATAAGGAAAAAATGTAGCTGGAGAGGAAGGCCAACTTGTAAAGCTACCAGTTCAGTTCTACCAAGTTTTGTTTTATTTAGACTCCATTGTTATTCTCCCATTTTTTAGTTTTGTTAAGGTTTTTCCAAATTTCAAGATTGTTCCCACTGACTAATCTTATTAGAAAGTTTTATTTTGTTTTTACTACTGATTTCTCTGCTCCTTGCCTGATGGTAGTATTATTTATTAATGCAATTGTTATTATAATTAAATTTTTAAAGGTATAGAAAGTTAATAGTACTTTGGATATTCAAAGTCAATAAATGTTTTAAAAGTTTATATATTTCATATATATTTCAGTTGTTTTCATAAAATGTATAACACATTACTGATAATCAAGGAATTCCCCTATCCCAATCATTTTCTTAACTTCCATAGGCAACCATTTATATGCCTTGGACTTGAGTCTTTTTCATCTCTTGTTCTATCCCTATCTATCTAGCTAGCTAGCTAGCTAGCTACCTACCTACATACCTATCCTCCCTATTATCTATCTCTATGTCTATAACTATATCTTATATACATATATTTATCTGTATATGAATTTTTGTATCATCTATCTGTATCTCTGTGTATATAATCTATATATTTAAATGTCTATCTACAAAACCAGTGCAGATTTATATAGTCATATATAAGTGTTTGCTCTTCTGATGAATATTCAATTCATCTTCAGATGGTGCTATTGTATTATGTTTCAAATTTACTTTTAAAAAAATTCTTAGATTAAATGTTCATATCTTTTTATCATTCTGGTTTCTCATGCATTTTTTTAAAATCATTTGTTAATTTTTATCTGCAGTTTATCGGTTATATTGACATACATACTTTAAAATAATTACTGGATGACAATGGTTTACTGTTTTATGTATTTTCTATCATATATTTAAACATGTAGGGTATGTTTTATCACTAAACCCATAATTTTGTTTAATTTGAAAAATCTACTTATATTTGTATCTGCTGTTATTATTGAGTGTTGTTTAATTCATCCTTATACTAGGCATAAATTTAATATTCCATGTTATTTATTTTTTCATCTGTTTTTAAATTGAAGTGTAGTTGATTTACAATATTGTGTTAGTTTCAGGTATACAGCAAAGTGATTCAGTTAAACCTATATACATTCTTTTTAATATTCTTTTCCATTAAGCTTTATAGGAGGATACTGAATATAGTTCCCTGTGCTATACAGTGGGACCTTGTTGTTTATCCATTCTGTATATAATATTTTACACCTGCTAACCCCAAACTCCCAATACATCCCTCCCCTACCCCTCCTCCCCCTTGGCAATTACAAAAGTCTGTTCTCTATGCCTTTGAGTCTGCTTCTGTTTCATAGATAAGTTCATTTGTATCATAGTTTAGATTCCACATATAAGTGATATCATATGGTATTTGTCTTTCTGACTTACTTCACTTAGTATGATAATCTCTAGTACCATCCATATTGCTGCAAATGGCATTATTTCATTCTTTTTTTATGGCTGGGTAGTATTCCATTGTATATATGTACCACATCTTCTTTATCCATTCATCTGTCGTTGGGTGCTTAGGTTGTTTCCATGTCTTGGCTATTGTAAATAGTGTTGCTATGAATATAGGGATGCATATATCTTTTAAAATTATAGTTTTGCTTAGATATATGCCCAGGAGTGGGATTGCTGGATCATATGGCAACTATATTTTTATTTTAGGGGGAACCTCCATACTGTTTCCATAGTGGCTGCACCAACTTACATTCCCACCAACAGTGTCGGAGGGTTCCCTTTTCTCCAGCGTTTGTTATTTGTAGACTTTTTAATGATGGCCATTCTGACCAGTGTGAGGTGGTACTGCATTGTAGTTTTGATTTTCATTTCTCTGCTAATTAGCGATGTTGAGCAGCTTTTCATGTGCCTGTTGGCCATCTGTATGTCTTCTTTGGAGAAATATCAATATAGGTCTTCTGCCCTATTCTATGTTATTTCTGATTTTTTTTTTCACTTTTAGGCTTTTAATGTGTCTTGTATGTATTTTGTGATTCCAATTATGCTTTTCACAATAAAAGCCAATACATAAAATGTAAAGAATAATATCTAATTTTCCTAGTATGTCTGTTGGTATAAATATGGACAAATTGCTTATGTTTAAGTCTGTGAAGATTTTTATTCTTTTCTGGTGACTGTGTCTATTTTTATTAATTATACATTCTTCTAAATTACCATACTTTATATGTCTTGATATTAGATAGGGCATGTCTATGTGTTAATTTGTTCTTTTAGAGTTATTTTGAGTAGTCATGCAACTTAATAATTCCTTATGAAATTTAAAATTCCTAATTAAATATATTTTTGTTAAATTTTATTAAAATTGTGTTAAGTTTATAAATGAGTTTGGTAGAAATTGACATCTAAACAACTTGTACCTTTCAATCTCACACAAATTTTTTATCTTTCTCTTATTTGCGCTGTATGTTAATTCTTATATTTTGTTAGATATATTCCTAAGCATCATTTATTTTGGTGCTTTCATTAACATAATCTTTTTAAATTAAATTTTCTGATTTTAATTGCTGGCAAGTAGAAATGTTATGGATTTTTGTATGTTTGTCTGACTTCTGCCACAACTGATAAACTCACTTATTAATTCAAATATTCTGTCATTGGATTCTCTTGAATTTACTGTGCTGAAAACTTTATCATCTGTAAATCACTGCAACTTTTTAGTCTTTACTTTCTACTCTCCATGCTTTTTAGTTGTCCTCTCATCCTCTCTCCCTTCATTCTTCTCCTTATCCTCCTCTTTCTGCCTTCTTATTTTTTAAAACTTATTGTATTTAATAAGGACTTAGGAGTTAAACTAAAATATTAAAGAGGAGGAGGAATATAGAGTATTTTTAATCTCTAACATGTTAATACCCCTTTGGTCCTTATTGTCCTTTGTCCTCTCCCTACCCCTCCTCCCCTTTTTTCCCCTCCTCCCTAGAATATTATTATTTTTACTAGATGTAGTGTTTCCATTTCATTTTTTTCTTTGATTCAATAAAATTTAGACATTTTATTTTAAATTTCAGACAAATAGATTTGAGGAGGTAGGACTACTTAGGTGATTTAGGTTTGTAAATGTTTTTTGAAAAGAATGTTCTGTCTCCATTTATTTGTGTGCAAGCTTTTAATTGTGCTCTTCAAATATATTCTACATTTTCTTACTGTTTCAAAGCAAGGAATTTTAAAACTTATAGTTTTGTGAATTTTTCACATCTCTACTGAATTGTCTCAGAATTTCCTTCTGTATTTCAATTTAAGGTATACTTGGTGCATAAAAAATTTGTGATTATTTTATCTTTATGGATACTATTCATTTAATCATTAGTTAAATATTCACTCTTACTTTCACTTATTTTTATCTCAGTTATGTTATGCTGCAGTTGACAGTGATATACAAACTTTTTTGAGAGTTGGAAATATTTGCCAGGTAGATAGATAAATATAGCTATACATATTGATATTATTTATTTGTTTAAAGTTAATACTTATTTAGCTAAGCAATGTAGTGACCAAGTTCTTTGTCATTGTGTCATGTATCTAATTCTGCATTTCTTTTTTTCTTTTTTCTAAGGCTCAACATTCTGGGTTTCCTATGGGGAGATGTTTAGAGTTTTATATATATAACAAATTATTCCTTCAGGAAAAAAAAAGTCAGAATTTTCAAATACATAGAGATCATTACTGATTTATCTATACTAAATTTGTGGACAGCTTATCTATTACATAAAGTATTTTATGTCTATAGTTATAAGTGATTGACAAGTCCTTTTTATAACAATTTTTTAAAATTTTGGTGAAATATAACAAAATTTACCATCTTTAACCATTTTAATTGTACAGTTCAGGGGTATTAACTATACTCACTTTTTTGTGTAACCATTACTACCAACCATCTCCAAACTCTTTTGTTTTGCAAAACTGAAGCTCTGTATCCATTAGATACTAAATACCTGCCCATTCTCCCCTTACCCCTGCCCCTGAAAACCACCACTCAACTTTCTGACTGAATTTAACTACTCAAGGTACCTCATACAAGTTGAACCATGTAGTATTTGTCTTTATGGGAGTGGCTTATTTCATTTAGCTTAATGTCCTCAAGGTTCATTCATGTAGTAACTGTGTGTCAGAATTTTCTACCTTTTTAAAAGTGAATAATATTCCATTGTATTTGTACACCATATTTTCTTTATACACATCTCTGTTGATGAACACTTGGCTTGCTTCTACCTCTTGGATACTGGGAATAATGCTGCTATGACCATGGGTGTACAGATATCTCTCTGAGACCCTGCTTTCAATTTTTTGGTGTATATACCCAGAGGTGATATTGCTTAATCATATGGCAATTTTATTTTTAAGTTTTTACGGAAGTGCCATACAGTTTCCCACAGCAGCTACACTATTTAACATTCCCATCAACATTATACAGGATTCCAGTTTCTCCGCATCCTCACCAGTACTTATTTGCTGTTTTGTTTTGTTTTGTTTTATAGTAGTGATCCTAATGGGTTTGAGGTAATATCTCATTGTGGTTTTTATTTGCATTCCCTAATGATTAATGATATTGAGCATCTTCCCATGTGCTTGTTAGCCATTTGTGTATCTTCTTTATAGAAATTTATTGAAATGTTTTGCCCATTTTGGAATCAGGCTGGTTATTTTTTGTCATTTAGTTATAGGCAGACCTCTTGGTTTTCATTTCAAAAAGGTTCTTGTAGAATACAATATACATGTGTGTATATACATCTATGTTATATATATAGAGAGAGGATAGTGTTTTAATATAATAATAGAATATGATAAGATGATATAGCTACATTTAAATCGCATGGTTATTATAATACAATGGAATACTGAATTTTCCAAAGAAAATAGTAAATAATGGTATATAAGAGGATACATATTTTCTGAAATATGAAATAAATATGAAATATAACTGAAAATATTCTCCTCAGTTACCAATTTAATTCAGTTTTTGTAAAGAAGTACTAAACGTATTCTGCAATAAAAAATTTTTTTGGTCAAAACTCAGGGGCCACTAAGAAATATAATATACTCATTTTCTTTTATCTTGCTTTTTTTCCCCTTCAAATATATTGTGATTAAATAAACACTACAAACATATTCAAGTACTAAAATATTGGATTACTAATATGTTAAATTAATATAAATGAAAGCATAAATTCATGGATTTGAAAGTAAAAATTACATTGATCCTTACACCAAAGAGTAGCATCTTTGAAAATATCACCATGATAACAGAAAAAATAATGAAAATGAATTAGAAAATAATATATTCACTTAGAGTAATAAAGGGGATGGACTTCCCTGGCCGTCCAGTGGTTAAGTCTCCACGCTTCCACTGCAGGGATCACAGGTTCGATCCCTGGTTGGGGGACTAAGATCCCGCATGCCACACGGTGCAACCAAAAATATAAATAAAATTAAATAATAAAGGAGAAATGCATGCAGATGTAAACATTATAAAATAGTATATTTAATTTGATATAAGCACATTCTAAAATCTCAAGTAGATGATTTGACAAGAAAATATAAATTTTTAAAAATTGTGTGAAGCAGAAGCAAACCTGGATGGAATCTGTAATGTATAATGATCATAAAACCAAAACAAAACCAAACAGATATAAAACCAAAAAACAGCTTAGTATATTTTAGGACAGAAAGCTTAGGATTGGCCCCAAGACATTGAAATTTAACTGATCTCAACTAATCCTAAATTCTGCAATTAAAATTGTGGGGTTTTTTTTTTAACATGCTTCACAGTATTGAAATTAAAAAGAGCTTAGAATAATTGGTGAAAATAGAAAACTCTCAGATGTCTTTCATTCTTACCGTCATCCATCTGTGAGCCACATCAAAAATTACACTTAATTTGAGGTCACATTTTCTGACTGATTTCCCTAATGTAGCAAATTTTATATTTATGACTATGCAAGTATTATCTACAACATGGACATCTGTATGGTCCAGTGGTTAAAGATATAGGTTTCCAAGTCAAAATGTCTGATTAAATTTTTGCTTTGCCACTTATTCTCCATGTGAACTGAAGCAGATGTCTTAAGTTTCTAAATCTGTGTATTTTTATTTATATTATAGGAGCTATGATGATAATAAATGGCCATCTTTCATAGAATTACTGTGAGGACTAAAAGAGTTAGCATACATGAAGTCACACATACTCTGAAAAGTTCATGGTACGAAAACACATCTAGAAAAGAGGATTGACTAGCACAACAAGATTTGGGGTGAACGGGGGTGTAAAGCTCAGATCTACCGCTTACTAATTTCTTATGGGCTAATTGCACTATAAATTTGTGTGTTTATATTTAAAAAGGAAATATTATTTATTTCATTTCCCAAGGATTGTTTTGATGTTTTAATGATTTAATTCATGCGAAGGGCTTAGTACAGGGACTAGTAAAGAAAACAAGTCAATATCAACTACCGTTTAAATAAGTTATAACCATCAAAATATTGTTTTTGCAATATCTTCCTTTCATTCGCATGTACCTCACCTCACCCCCACTGTAAACCCAATTCATGTTTCCCACTGTGTGTGGCTGCAAGCTGTAGGTACATGACTGGTTGAAGGGTGATTATGAAAGCACACACACATAGACACACATAACACCAGTATAAGACACAATACTTGTGTGTGTGTACACATATTTACTTCATACAGATTATGAATCTATTCATCTAATTTATTTGAATTCGTCCTGAGCTACCTCACAGTAGGTATCATGACATGATACTCAATTCAGGCTGTGACTTGGAATTATTCACTCATACACCAGTATGATTAAGCAGTCTTATGGTATGTCAGTTTGATAGATTTTGTAAGTTACTAAAATTGTTACTTATTTTACATTCCCTAGTTTTTTTCCAATTTTTTTATTATTTTAAAACACTTTCAAATATTTAGAAGAGATTTATAGGCAAATCAACAGTTTTGCAAACATCATTCAAGGCTTCTAATATAACCTGCACCCAGTTCTAGAAACATCTGTCATTTGATACAATGTTTTATGTTAATTTATGGAAAAAAAGAAAAATATCACATAAAATGAGATATATTTTATTATAATAAATTATGGAAACATGGTTTTATGGAACCAACTTAAATACTTACTGGTATTGTAAACAAGTTTAGGAAGATAAATGCCAATTTTTTTTTTTTGTGGTACGTGGGCCTCTCACTGTTGTGGCCCCTCCCATTGTGGAGCACAGGCTCCAGACGCACAGGCTCAGTGGCCATGGCTCATGGGCCCAGCCGCTCTGCAGCATGTGTGATCTTCCTGGACCGGGGCACGAACCCGTGTCCCCTGCATTGGCAGGTGGACTCTCAACCACTGCGCCACCAGGGAAGCCCTGATAAATGCCATTTTTAATGAAGAATTTTCTCATAATTGTGTTATGAAACTAAATACTACATGAATATGTCAGAACCCAACAAATTTTATACAAAGTGTTTTTCACTGGGTAAATTCTAGAAGTTCAGAATGAGATCACTATGTCTCCTCATTAGGGTTTTAAAAATACAAAATTTACCTAATTTACCTATGTCATGATTCAAGGACACTTCATAAGAATGACGTTAAAAAAAAGAAACATGGAATTTAGTTTTAGACAGTAGAACAGAAACTTTTCCTTTTTAGTTAAATTGCAGTAAACGGTATTGTCAATGAAAGTTTACCTAAAGTTTGTTGAATTATCAAGCCCACAGTTTATTTTTAAATGAATCATATTTTACATTATTTATCACATACAACACATAGCACCTTTGTTAAATTATCAAGCCCACAGTTTATTTTTAAATGAATCATATTTTACATTATTTATCACATACAACACATAGCACCTTAATTTTATACTATTTTAGAGTTATGAGCCACTTTGAATAATTATCTTAATATTAATTCTATAATGTGTAATATATACTTGTTTAGCTATAATGGTCATTCTCAATGTGTTTTAAAATTCATGTCAATCAGTTTTTAATTTCTTCTAAAGAGAGGCATATGTTTATGATCATATAATTGCTCTAAATTGTGTTTAATGTTATAGAAGATTGAAGTAAGTTAAAGACCCTGAATAGCCAAAGCAATCTTGAGAAAGAAAAAAGGAGCTGGAGGAATCAGGCTCCCTGACTTCAGACTATACTACAAACCTACAGTAATCAAGACAGTAAGATACTGGCACAAAAACAGAAATATAGATCAATGGAACAGGATAGAAAGCCCAGAGATAAACCCAGGCACCTATGGTCAGTTAATCTATGACAAAGGAGGCAAGGATATACAATGGAGAAAAGACAGTCTCTTCAACAAGGAGTACTGGGAAAACTGGACAGCTACATGTGAAAGAATGAAATTAGAACATTCTCTAACACCATACACAAAAATAAACTCAAAATGTATCAAAGACCTAAATGTAAGACTACAGACTATAAAACTTTTAGAAGAGAACATAGGCAGAACACTCTTTGACATAAATCACAGTAATATCTTTTGGGATCCATGCCCTAGAGTAATGAGAATAAAAGCAAAAATAAACAAATGGGACCTAATTAAACTTAAAAGCTTTTGCACAGCAAAGGAGACCATCAACAAAACAAAAAGACAACCCACAGAACAGGAGAAAGTATTTGCAAATGATACAACTGACAGGGGATTAATCTATAAAATCAACTATACTTCATTAAAAAATTAATTTAAAAAATTTTTTGTAAGCATCAAAAAAAAAAAGATGTGATACATATACACAATGGAATACTACTCAGCCATAAAAAAGAATGAAGTAATGCCATTTGCAGCAACATGGATGGACCTAAAGATTGTCATACTAAATGAAGTAAGTCAGAGAAAGACAAATATCATATGATATCACTTGTATGTAGAATCTTACAAAAATGATACAAATGAATTTGTTTACAAAACAGAAACAGACTCACAGACATAGAAAACAAACTTATGGTTACCAAATGGAAAAGGTGGGGGAAGGATAAATTAGGAGTTTGTGATTAACATATACACACTACTATATACAAAATAAAAAGGACTGACTGTATATAGCACAGGGAACTATACTCAGTATTTTGTAATAAGCTAAATGGGGAAAGAATCTGAGAAATGATATATGTATACCTGAATCACTTTGCTGTACGTGTGAAACTAACACAACATTGTTAGTCAACTATATTCCAGTGTAAAATAAAAATTTTTTAAAAATCAAATAAATGGGTTGAATGCAGTGGTTTATTAAATATGAATATTAAAATAGAATGATTTACTACATATTATAATATATACTTCAATAATGCAGTGCATAAATGTAAAAATATTTTCAAAATATGTTTGGATGTAAACTGTACCTAACATTTAAGCTTGATGTCAGGCCAACTCCATTTGTTTACTAGATGCTCTTTTATTCAAATCAGAAAATAGAAAAGTAAGAAATGAAAGTCAACAAAAATATGCTTTCTGAATCCAGGCAGGATATATCTGAATGCAGAGATCAGAGTTTACTTACCAGGTGAATATGCCTGTAACTGGAACATTGTTATTTATCATTCCAGGGTAAGGTTAGACAATCATGTTGTATTGCTTCAATTGCTTCACCAATGCTCCAGCAATGCTTTGTAACAAACACTCCCAAGCTCAGTAGTCTCAAACAACACCTTTTTCTCTGTTACAGGTCTATGTATTAGTAGAGTGGCTCTGCTTCAAAGTACTGTCCAACTTGGTTTGGCTTCAGGCTGCAGTAGGTTTCAGGTCTGTTCCTGGGTCTCTACATTCTCTTTGTACCAGCAGCTAGCTAAGCATGCTTTTTTCATGACAGATCATTAAAGCACAGACTGGAAACAAACAATGCTTCTTAAAGCCCTGGCTCAAAACTGGCCTGTAAGTCTGCCCATATTTTCTTGCCCAAAGCAAGTCATGTGAATACAGACAAATCAGTGGGACTGAAAAGTACATAAAATAAAGCATGTGGAGCATTAAAACCTCACATGGCAAAGTGTGCACATATAATTCCAATACAGGGAGAGAGTAGAAAACTGAGGATAATAACCCACCTCCCCCCTCACACACACACAAACCTAGTCATTCTGTCCAAATTTAGGAATCAGACAAGAAGATATACCTCCTCAGTAGTGGAGTGAGGAAAAAGTTAGTAAGAGGCTTAGGGTTACTAACATATCTCTGTTCACAACATAAAAATATCAATAACAGGGAAGAAAAATTCCCCTTTAAAAACTGGTACATAATTATTGCTGTACTGAGTTACAATGATAATACAATCAGCATAAAAACAAGTTTGATTTAAATAGGGACTTTTCAGAGAGTCAGGAAGGATAATTTCATCTTAACTGACAATGAGAGACAATGATTATTTTAGATGTCAAAGATCACACACATTGCAATTTCTACAGGCCTCCTTCCTTGACAGCATAAGGAAATTAAGAGGAATTGAAACAAAGATTCCTTCGAGCCCCATTGTGCAAGTGCCAGCATGTTGCCCACAGGCAGAGGTGGGGCTGAAATCAGAGCTTATCTCCAGGGGCCATTCAATTTAGGAAGCAGGGCTGAAATCTGAGCCCTTTCCCCATGGCTATGCAATCCACAGATTTAAACTGCCACCACCAGCTTTGTAAAATCTGCACCTGCAAGACATCCAAGTGGACAATGGGTACTCCCACAGCTGGGACAGGTCTGGCCTTAGAATCTGTGGGCTTATAGGGCATGCATATGTGGAGGCATGCCCAGGGTCTGGGCTGTTTCCATAGCTCCCATGGTGGGTCCAAGTGTGCAACAACTGTGGCCCTGTTACCTGATTTCAGTGGATCTGTGCCTATGGATCTGCACTGATGGTTTTGTGAAAACAACACCTGAGGGACACCAGGGCCAATTTCTGGCATTCTCACAGTTGAGGCAGGTCTGAGGGAAGTGCCAACAACAGTGTACTTTATGAGGCGGGTGATAGGTGACACCACAGAGCACACTCCCCAGTGAACAGCTCCAGCAGAGGAATACTTAGTGCCCTCTCTCTCAGTGGGAGTGCTCCAATCCTGCCTACCTCAAACCACAGCTCACAAACAGATATGGGGGCTTCTAGTCCAACAACTAGGGAGCAGATCCTGCCCCCAACAGGGCTGTGACAACCATAGAGCAAAGAGGAGGCCCCATTCAACATTCAGTGCAAGCTCTAGCTAGACACCACAACAGTCACATCCCCGAATGAGGGGATAACAGCCAGCACACACTGAGAAAAGAGGTCACAGGCATCCATACTAAAAACAGCCCTCACACCAAAAAACATTAAACCCATGCAGGCTACACAGGGATGTTCCCATGCAAAAATAGCCCTCCAAGACCACAATAGGTAATTGTTTCTCCTAAACTCATAGAGTAAGAGAAATAAAAAAGAGAAATAAAGTGAAGAAGATGAGGAACCACTCCCAATGAAAAGATCAAGAGAATTCCCCTGAAAGAACAAACAAACAGACCTCTTCAGTCTAATAGAAACTGAGTTCAAAAAGGAGATAATGAAAATATTGAAGGAATTAAGAGAAGCTATCGACAGAAATGTGGATTACTATAAAAAGGAACTAGAAACTATAAGGAGGAGCCAAGAAAAATTAGAAAATTCATTTTCAGAGATGAAATCTGAACTAAAGGCAATGAATAGCAGAATGAATAATGCAGAAGAAGGAATAAGTGATCTGGAAGATAGAATAATGGAAATCAGCCAATCAGAACAGCAGACAGAAAGCCAAATTTAAAAAATATGAAAGCAATGTAAGAGACCTGTGGGATAATATAAAGCATGCCAGTCTATGCATAATAGTGATTCCAGAAGGAGAAGAAAGATAAAAGGGGATCAAAAATGTAGTTGAAGAAATTATGGCTGAAAACTTCCCAAACCTAAAGAAGGAAACAGATATCCAGGTACAGGAAGCACAGAGGGACCCATACAAGATAAACCCAAACAGAACTACACCAAGACATATTATAATTAAAATGGCAAAAGTTAAAGAGAGGATTCAAAAAACAGCAAGAGAAAAACAAAGAGTTTATTACAAGGAAACCCCCACAAGGCTATCAGCCGATTTCTCTACAGAAATGTTGCATGCCAGAAGGGAGGGGGAAAATATATACAAAGTCTTGAAAGGGAAAATTCTGCAATCTAAAATACTCCACCCAGGAAGATTAACATTTATAATAGAAGGAGAGACAAAGAATTTCTCAAACAAAAGCTAAAGGAATACAGCAATACTAAACCTATCCTTAAAAGAAATATTGAAATGTCTTTTCTAAATAGAAAAGAAGCAAGAACCTATAGGAATGAGAAAATCACAATTGTAAAGTATATCACTTAAATTAAGCTAGTGTACAGATTAAAAACAGAAAAAATCAAAAAAAAATTTGTGAAAGCAATGGTAACCACAATGAACAGCAAGATGATAAACATGAAGATTTAAAAGAGGACATCAAAATCATAAAATGTTGGGGAGGAGAGTAAGAAAATGTAGGCGTTTTTTTCAGAATGTGTTTGAGCCTATATGACTATCAGTCTAAAGCAAGTAGATATAGCAAGGGGTTAACATTTTTGAAAAACAGGGTAGCCACAAATCAAAAACATGCAATAGGTTCACAGAAACCAAAAAAGAACACAAACATAATACAAAAGGAAGGCATCAAAGTACAAAAGAAAAAACAAACAGAAACAAAGAAATACAGAATCAACTGGAAAGCAAGGTTTAAAATGGCAATAAATACATATCTATCAATAATCACCTTAGATGTCAATGGACTAAATACTCCAATCAAAAGACACAGAGTAACAGATTGCATTAAAAAAAATAAGAGCCTACAATAGTCTCCCTACAAGAGATCCACTTTAGGTCAAAGATCACACATAGATTGAAAGTGAGGGGATGGAAAAAGATACTTCATGCAAATGGAAACGATAAATTGGGGGTTGAAATACTCATATGATACAAAATAAAATTCGAAACAAAGGCCATTAAGAAAGAAAAAGAAGGACACTCTATAATGATAAAAGGATCAGTACAAGAAGAGGATATTACACTTGTCAACATATATATATGCACCCAATATAGGAGCACCCAAATACATAAAACAAATACTAACTGATATAAAGGGAGAAATTAATGGAAATACAATAATAGTAGGAGACTTTAACACCCCACTCACATCAGTGGCAGAACTTCTAGACAGAAAATCAATATGGCAACAGAGATACTAAATGATGCAATAGAACAATTAGACTTAACTGATATTTTTGGAACATTACATCCAAAAAAAAGCAGAATACACATTGTTTTCAAGTGCACATGGAACATTTTCTAGGACTGACCACATACTAGGGCACAGAAAAAACCTCAGCCAATTTAAGAGTATAGAAATTATTTCAAACATTTTTTTTTACCACAGTGGCATGAAGCTAGAAATCAACCACAGAAAAGTAAATGAGAAAACAAAACAAAATGATTACATGGAAACTAAACAACATGCTACTAAAAGACCAAAGGGCCAACGATGAAACCAAAGAATAAATTTAATAATACCTTGAGATAAATGACAGTGAATACACAACCATACAAAAATTTACGGAATGCAGCAAATGCAGTTCTTAGATGGATGTTCATAGTGATACAGGTCTTCCTCAGAAAACAAGCAAAATGTCAAATAAACAACCTAACCTACCTCCTAAAATAATTAGAAAAAGAAGAACAAACAAAACCTAAATTTAGCAGAAAGAAGGAAATAATAAAAATCAGAGGAAATAAAAGATATTTAAAAAACAATAGAAAAAGAAGTCAATAAAACCTGTTTCTTTGAAAGGGTAAACAAAATTGACAAACTTCTGGGCAGGCTCACCAAGAAGAAAAGATAAATAATCCAAATAAACAAAATGAAAAATGAAAAAGGAGAAACAATAACCAATACCACAGAACTACATAAACTATAAGAGAATACTATGAACAACTGTATGCCAACAATTGGACAGCCTTGAAGAAATGGACAAAATTCTAAACATTTACAGTCCACCAAAAGTGAATCAGGAAGAAATAGATTATTTGAACAGACTGATCACTAGAAGTGAAATAGAACCTGTAATTAAAAAAATTTTAAACTCCCTACAAACAAAAGTCCAGGTCCAGACGGCTTCACAGGTGAATTTTACCAAACATACAAAGGAGAATTTATACCAAGCCTTCTCAAACTCTTCCAAAAGACTGAAGAGGAAGGAGCACTCCCAAAGACATTCTATGAAGCCACCATCACCCTGATACCAAAGAAACTACAAAAAATAAAATTACAGGCCAATATCTTTGATGACTATAGATGCAAAAATTCTCAACAAATGTTAGCAAACTGAATCCAACAACACAGACATACACCACCACCAAGTTCGATTCATCCCAGGTTAACAAGGACAGTTCAACCTACGTGAATCAATCAATGTGATACACTATGTCAACAAAAGAAAAGACAAAAAACACATGATCATCTCAATAGATGCAGAAATAGCATTTGATAAAATTCAACATCCATTCATGATAAAAACTCTTATCTAAGTGAGTATAGAGGGAACATATCTCAACGTAGTGAAATCTATTTGACAAACCCACAGCCAACATAATATTCAACAGTGTAAAGCTGAAAGCATTCCTGCTATAATCTGAAACAAGACGAGGATGCCCACTCTCACCACTTCTATTCAACATAGTTTTGGAAGTCCTAGCCCCAGCCATCGGACAAGAAAAAGAAAATGTATTCACATTGGAAGGGAAGAGGTAAGATACTCTCTATAGAAAACCCTAAGGACTCCACACAAAAACTACTAGAATAAACGAATTCAGCAAGGTAGCAGGATACAAGATTAACATACAGAAATCAGTTACATTTCTTTATAGTAACAATGAAACATTGGAAAGGGAATGTTAAAAAAAATTCTCTTTTAAAGTTGCACCAAAAAAGGAATAAATCTGATCAAGGAGGTGAAAAACTTATGTGCTGAGAACTATAAAACAATAAAGAAGTTGAAGCTGATTCAAAGAAATGGAAAGATATCCCATGCTACTGGATTGGAAGAATTATTATTGTTAAAGTGGCCATAGTACCCAAAGCAATCTACAGATTTAATACGATTCCTATCAAATTACCCATGACATTTTTCACAGAGCTAGAACAAATCCTAAAATTTATATGGAAACATAAAAGACCCAGAATTGCCAAAGAAAGTCTGAGGAAAAGTAACAAAGCAGGAGGCATAAACCTTCCAGATTTCAGACAATACTACAAAAGCTACAGTAATCAAAACAACATGGTATTGGTACAAAACAGACTTACAGATCGAGGGAACAGAATAGAGAGCCCAAAAATAAACCCAAACACCTATGGTCAATTGATCTTCAACAAAGGAGGAAAGAATACACAGTGGGGAAAAGATAGTCTCTTCAGCAAGTGTGTTGGGAAAGCTGGACAGCTACATGTAAATCAATGAAGTTAGAAGACACCCTCACACCATACACAAAAATAAAATTAAAATGACTTACAGACTTAAATGTAAGACATGACACCATAAAACTCCCAGAAGAGAATATATGCAAAACATTCTCTGACATAAATCAGAGCAATTTTTTCTTAGGCCAGTCTCCTAAGGCAATAGAAATAAAAGCAAAAATAAACAAATGGGACCTAATCAAACTTACAAGCTTTTGTACAGCAAAGGAAATCGTAAATAATACAAAAAGACAACCTATCATACAATACAAAAAGACTGGGAGAAAATATTTGCAAATGATGCAACGAACAAGGGCTTAATTTCCAAAATATACAAAGAGCTCATACAAGTAAATAACAAGAAAAACCACTCAATTGAAAAATGGGCATAAACCTAAATAGATATTTCTCCAAATGAGATCACCAAGAGTCACATGGAAACATGCTCCACATAACTAATTATTAGAGAAATGTAAATCAAAACTACACCTCACACTAGTCAGAATGATCATTGTTTGCACTGGTGGAAATGCAAATTGGTGCACCCACTATGGAAAACAGTATGGAGGTTCCTCAAAAAACTAAAAATAGAGTTGCCATATGATACAGCAATCCTACTCCTGGGCATATATCCTGACAAAACTATAATTCAACATGTTACATGCACCCCTATATTCACAGCATCAGTATTCACAATAGCCAAGGCATGGAAACAATCTAAAGGTCCATCGACAGATCAATGGATGAAGAAGATGTGGTACATATATGCTATGGCATACTATTCAGCCATAAAAAAAATAATGCCATTTGCAGCAACATGGATGGACCTAGAAATTATGATAATTAGTGAAGTAAGTCAGAAAAAGTACCATATGATATCACTAATATGTGGAATATAAAATATGACACAAATGAACTTATCTATGAAACAGAAACAGACTCACAGACACAGAAAACAGATTTGTGGTTTCCAAGGGGGGGGAGGTATGAATTGGGATTAGCAGATCAAACTATTATATATAGACTGGATAAGCAACAAGCTCCTACTGTATAGCACACAGAACTATATTCAATAGCCTATGATAAACCATAATGGAAAAAAAAATATGAAAAAGAATGTATATATACATATATAACTGAATCACTTTGCTGTACAGCAGAAATTAACACGAAGTTGTAAATCAACTATACTTCAACAAAATAAATTTAAAAACAAACAACTCGATTTATAAAACAGGCAGAAGGCCTGAATAGACATTTTTTGAAAGAAGATACACAGATGGCCAACAGGCACATGAAAATGTGATCAACATAGCTAATCATCAGAGAAATTCAAACCAAAACCACAATGATAAATCACCTCACATCTGTCAAATGGCTATCATCAGAAAGTCTATGAATAACAAATATTAAGAATGAGGAGAAAAGTGAACACTCCTACAACTGTTGGTAGGAATGTAACCTGGTGCAGCCACAATGGAAAACATGGAGGTTCCTCAAAAAACTTAAAATAGAACTAAAATATTATCCAGCAATTACTATCCTGGGTATGTATCTGAAGAAAATGAAGACACTAATTTGAAAAGATACATGCAACCCAGTGTTCATAGCAGAATTATTTACTATAGCCAAGATATGGAAGCAACCTAAGTGTCCATCAACAGAAAATGAATAAACAAGATGAAATGTTACTCAGCCATATAAAAGAATGAAATTCTGCCATTTGCAACAATGTGGTTGGACATAGTGGGTATTATGCTTAGTGAAATATGTCAGAGAAAGACAAATACTCCATGTTATCACTTATATGTGGAATCTAAAAAATAAAGGAATGTATATAACCAAACAGAAACAGACTCACAGATATAGAGAATAAACTAGTGGTTTCCAGTGGGGATGGGCATGATAGGGATAGGGGATTGAGATACAAACTACTTAGCATAAAATAAATAAGAAACCAGGATATATTGTACAGCACAGGGAAATATAGTCATTATTTCTTTAAATGGAATATATTCTATAAAAATATTGAATCACTATGTTGTATACCTGAAACTAATATAATATGGTAAATCAACTATACTTCATTAAAATTAATTAAAATTTAAAATTATTGAAATAGACAAATCTTTAAGACCTCCAATATTTTTATAAGCATTTTTCCTTAATTTAGTTCATTTAATCCCATTCTTTTCAAAAACTACAGAAAGTTCTTTGTTTTTGACCTATGTTTAGCTATGAGTTATCTAACTTATTTATCACTTTTGTTTTTGTCCTTCTAGGCACTGGTAGAGGCCAAGGACATGTGATGTCCCTTGTTAGGCAATTCCAAGTACTGTGCATTCAATGTCTTCCAGTGGCTCCTTTAATCAGAATTTTCTCCCTGGTTTCCTAAAGTCAATTTCTCAATGAGCATCACTCCCTGTTTACTTTGCTCTTTTCAGTTTATACAGCTATGAACAATTCCCTTTGACAAGTAACATGGTGTCAATTCTTTGGACTGTAATATCAACTATAAGAGGCTGATTCTGAATATATGTTTTTTGAAGTTTATCCTTTTTCCATCTTTATACTGTTGACACTTCATGAAGCTCAAAGCATAGTTTTTCAGTCTTGTAAAGCAAATTTAATGATTCCTAAGTACATACTGATAGAATTTTACCAATGATGAAGGTATGATATGTGGGCACCAACATATGGATACAGAAAAACAGCAGACAGTATAAAAGGAAAACAAAGCTCATTGTTCTGATCCCAATAGCACTTGCCTCATTCATCCTTTTAGATGTTGCCATGAAGTAGCTCTTTCTGACAATGTGGTTAATCACTTTTCCATATTAAGTTGATGGGCTTCTATCTACTTGCAAAATACCAAAGGGTCTTTTTACTAAATGTATTCTATGCTATTGTTCTTTCCCCCTCTTGTTTTCTGTTTAAATGTGATTTTTTTATATAACTTACATTTTAAATGATACTGTACTATCTATTCAACATCAACACACTTCTACTCTGCTAAAATGAGAGTATTGAAGCTTAACATTATTCAATTTTCTTTATAAATTTGTCACCCCTAGCATATGACAGAGTTCAACGTGTTATAAGCATTTCTAACTCTCCAACACTGAGAAGATTAAATATAATTTCTTAAATAAATCTGCAGATTTCAATGTATGAGAGAAAAGATTCATAACCAGTCAACTTCTTAATAAAAAAGTAAATAATTGAACAGAATAATAACTTGTTTAGAGGATTAAAACATTTTCAGTTACAAAATATGTATTCAAGCTATAAAGGCCTCCAAAACCAAAAATTAATAAACACAATTACTTTTTTTTCAAATGGCAAAGAGCAGTTATGGCACATACCTATTACAGTGTTGGTCTAAGAGTCTTTATAACACTCATTTGTGGACTCTGTACCTCATGCTTTAATTTGTAAATATTGATCTGGTTATTCTGACAGGAGGAAAAACCAAAACTTGCAATGTTTTGTTTCCTACTTTGAAAGGCATGCAATAAATTATGTAATATAAATTCTCCAATATGTTTCATAATTTTAGAGAGAAAGTATCTGAATTTTAGATTTGAGGACAGTATATAGATTATCTCCTATCCAATACTGGTGTTTCTATTCAATTTCTTTCATTTATTAGTAATCCTCTATGCATAATAGAATACATTCTATTTTTAAAATACTTATATTAGCAAAATGCTTTTCATTAAAATGGAAATACATGTGTGAAATACATCACTTGGCTCCTGGAATATAGTTGAAGCCAGCACAATATTAAGATTAAATAAATTATGTTTAAAATGATAGTAAGAATTCCCAATAATAAGGCGAGGCATGAAAATCTAATGTAGTGGGCATTGTCAGTATCCCACCCAGATCCCTTGGATTCTTTTTGTTATCTGTGGGCTCACATCCCAGCTCTGTATGCATTTCCTTCTAATGCCCTGTGCCTAATACTGTCTTTGGAGGACTGTCCTTGGCTACTGGACCTGCTTTACTTCTAAATGCAGAGATCTTGTAGCTCCTGGTAGTTTATGGTCTCCAACCCTCAATGGTGAGCCTTAGTCAATGAGGGAATATAAAAGCCTGAATTCTTTTTCTGAATTTGGAACTAACCCTGAAGCTTAACTCACACTAGAGCTCCCCTGCCAGGCTCAGGCTAAGGCTAATGCTTTGCATGAAATCACCACCTACTTGGCTTCTACCCTTCCCAATCCTGCTTGCTATGGTATTTGCCAGCTTCTCCTGAAACATATTGTTCATAAATCACTTGCACATGTGTTGGTATCTCAGAGTCTGCTTCTAGAGAACCCCATCTAAGACACCTTACTATTAGCTGGCCAGAAATTCAGAATAATAAGGATAGAGAGAAAGCAGATGGAAATATATTAATGAAAAATGAAGAATAGAAGACTTACAGAAGAAAACTCCAATAAAGTTAAGAACATTTTCAGAGATCTTCCAAGCCTGGAAGACCACATTACAGATTCATATGTGAGAGAGGTATTTGAGTCAATAGTTGGAATAATTATCATAAGTACTATTTCAATAAATAAATACAGAAAAACTGGGCCTGACTCATCAAATCCTTTATCTCATAAATACTGAATGACTAAAAGTCACTTGGTTTAGCAATCAGATATGGATGGAGTGTGGGCCTGCACCAAAGACCCAGGGCAATATAGTGTTTAACATACTATCTGCAAGGAATCTGCGTACAACACCTCACAGCAGGTGTACTCCTCCCCAACTCCCCAAATAACTATAGCATAGCATTCCATTCATTATAAAAATAAAATAAGTACAGTTTTAGTCAAGCTATGCCTCAAAAAGTTATTCTCAAAAGCCTAGGAATAGAAGGAAACTTCTGCAAAAACCTACATCTAACATCATCATTCTTGATGAAGGACTGCTTTTCCTCTGTAATAATTATTTGTCTATAATAATTCTTCTCTAAAAATAATAATTATTATTATCATAAATCATTAAAATAGTCTCCATTATTAAAGAAAAGCAAAACTTTCTTTACTCTCAGAAGACATGATGCTATTTGCAAAAACTTACAAGAAATACACAAAGAAACACATTAATACTAGTGCTAAAAGCTAAAACTATGAGTCCAAGAAAAAAAAATATCTGTAACATTGACTTAGTCAAAAAGATCTCAGATATGACACCAAAAATATTAACTGGAAAATTTTAAAAATGATAAATTAGAATTAATTTTAAAGAAGACATAACATTAAAGACATGAAAACACAAGCCCCATATTGGGAGAAAATATTTGCAAATTATATACTTGACAAGGGACTTGTATCCAGAATATATTACTTACAACTCAATAATAAGAAACTCGATTGAAAATAGACAAAATGCCAAATGTACTTTTCACCAAGGAAGATATATACATGGCTAATAAACCCAAGAGAAGGTGAAAAATCTCATTACTTGTTAAGGGATGCAAACTAAGCTTACAATGACAAACTCACATTTATGGCTACAATGAAGACAGGCAATACCAAGTGCTGGTGGATGTGAGAAGAAACTGGATGCCTTAAAAGTTGCTGATGGAAATGTAAAATGCTAGAGACATTTTTGGTAAACAGTCTAACAATTTTACAACTTAAACATAAACTTACCCAGTAATTCCAGTCTTAGGAATCTACCCATGAGAAATGAAAACATATGTCCAAATTAAGACTTAAATTCAGATTTCATAGCAGCATTATTCATAATAGCCCAGACTGTAAAAAAGTGCCCATCAGGTTGTGAACGCACAAATATAATGTGATGTATCCATAAAATAGAATACTATATTGAAATAAAAAAATACTGATGCATGCTACAACATGGATATATCTCAAAATACTCTTCCTAAAATTTAGACTAAGTCAGTTGCAAAAGAATGTATACTCTATGGTTCCATTTTTGTGAACTTTTCACTGTTCAGAAAAAGGCAAATTTAAAGACAGAAGGCAGACTTGTGTTTTACTGGGGCTGTAGTAAAGAGTATAGATTGTTCGTAAACAGGCTCCATGGAAATAAGGGGATGATAAAAAAGGTTTAAAACTGAATTGTTGTGATAATTGATTATTGAGCAACTTTATGCATTTATTACAAATTATTGAGTTGTTAAGAAATATATAATGCAATCTCAAGAGAAGAAGCCAAGCCTAACACACAAAACCTCTCTATGATATCAGGACACAGTTAGCATGGCTGATAAACTATCTACATGTGGTGAACATAAAAGAAAAAATGGAGTTAGTGGTTCTAGCCCACTTCACAATAGACTATCACAAACCTTGAGCAAAATGGCACTACTTCCACTATGTAGTTAGTGGGCTCAGTGCTGCTGGGACTACTTAAAACACTGTAAAGAAACTTTCTTGAACCATTAACTGTGGGGGTAATAGGGAATAGGAACTGGGTTATTCATACCAGTTTTTGTTATTTTTAATGACTCAATGAAGCCTGGGTAGAACAAGGTTACACAGTATAGTGCATTAATATTTTATAGGTGAAGAACTTGAGTAAATGAAGTAATTCGTCCACAAACATATACATGGTAGGTGGCAGAACTAAAACTTGAACTCATGTAATTTTAACCTCAAATCTTAGGGCTCATTTTATTATGCTTACTTTTATAGTATTAAAACAGGAAAAGAAAAGGCATGGCTTTTTAAAGTTCAGTTTAGAGCTCCACATATGATGGTGTGGGAAAGAAATCATGAAACATCTCCAGTGGGTTTGACATCCATGTAAGCCTGGCCACTTCCCTTATGGAGCATACTTCCAGTAGGAGATAGAAATAAACAAGAAACAACCTGCACTTTAGTATATATTTACAACCTTTCACAAGTGCTATGAAGTCAGATAAAATTATGTACTATAAAAGGAGGAAGTGACCTCTCTAAAGAGGTGGCATTTTAGTGAACATCTGAATGATGAGAAGGAGCTGGAACTTTGAGTAGTGAGACTGACAGAGGATCAGTGAGTCTTTCAATCAGAAGGAAGAGCATGTGCAAAAGCCCTGCATCCAGAAACATCACCAAAGGATGCTAACAAGCCTGGGCCAAGGGAAACTGTAGCATGAGAGGAGGCTGCAGAAGTAGACAAGAGTCAGTTTGGCAGAGCTGCATGGAATATGGAAAAGAGTTTATAGTATAATATATGTAAACTAGTATGGAAAACATCTGAAAGTTTTATGCAGAGAAGACCCATAGTCTGATCTACATTAAAATATTCTATTAAAGCTGAGTAATGCATATCCTATGACCCAGCATTCCCACACTATACAATTATGCAAAAAAAAACCTCTCCACACATGCACACACAAAAGGATATGCATTAAAATGTTTAGAGTGTTCTTATCTATGATAGCCAAAAATTGAACCCCACCCAAATGTCTAACACTAAAAAACATGAATATACCATGTCATATTCATACAATGGAATACCATACAGCAATAAAAATGAAAAACCACAACACACAAAACAATGGATAAATCTCACAAACAATATATTGAGTAATAGAAGCTAGACACAGAAAAGTATATACTAAAGATAGTGACATAGGAAGATCCTGAACTCACTTCCTTCCATGGACACACTGAGTCTACAGCTACATATGAAACAATTTACTCCTACAAAAACCTAAAGCCTGGCTGAGTGACAACTACAAACTGGGAAAAAAAGAAGAAAACCACATCAAAGTGGGTAGAGGAGGCTGGGACACAATCTCACCATAAACACCATGTCTAATACCGTGACCCACAATCAGGAAAAAACCCAAAACCCAGAGTTTCTCTCTGGGGCATGAAGAGTTTGAGCCCCACATCAGGAACCTCTGTTTTTAAGACCTGCACTTGAGAGACAAGCCCCCAAAACATCTACCTTTGAAAACCAATGGGGCTCATGTCCTGAGATCCACAAGATTGTAGCAGTCTGAGAAATGACTCTGAGGCAGCTGGTCTTACCCTGACTTAAACTGAAGGAAGCTCACCTGCTTATATTATTGTCCTAGAGGGAGGCATATAGTTTAACACACACATTAGGAGTCTGCCAGAATATTCTCTGGGGATGTAGAATGGCAGGCACCATCTTCATGATTTCCCATTGCTATGTTCCAGATCAACAGTATCTCTGCCCCAATTATTGTGGCTTCTGCCAGGGGCACCTCTACATCACATCACGTGGCTTTGGTGGCCAGTGGCTGTGGGTCCCCAGGATTATAACCAACAGAAAAAAGTTCTTAAGCAGCAACTACCTCCAGGGCACAGCAAGAAGCAACAGACCCAGGAGCTCTTTCTATAAAGCAGACCTATGAACTCATCATCATAGCTGTGGCCTGAGGGGCAGGCTCGTAACAAACATACCTCTAGGATCTGACTGCAATCCTTTCTAGAGACCTCAGGGTGTGGGTACTATCTTTGTACTCTCCCTCTGTTTTGCCCCTGCTCACAGATATTGCACAGAAAAGAGCTTATACACTTGTGTGCAGCTCCAATTTTTGTGACTGCCACCCAGGGGACACCACCAGATTGCCTAGCTCTGGAGACCATCAGGGCTTATGCTTACAGTCCCACAAGACTCTCTCTATTTGCATGCTTTAATAAGCTGCTATGTGAGGGTCTGGCTTCCAATCAGCCTGAAGCTAGGTGCTAAGATCCTCCCCTTAAGGACACTGACAGGTCTTGGCGCATCCTCAACTACAGGGAGCTATTAAAAATATAATAGACTGCTGGGACAAGCACAAAGGTTTGAGAGACAACAAAGAGCTGGGGCAGGATTGAACAAAGAGCTGGGGTAGGGCCTCATGTAGGCTCATCTCCTACCTAAGGCCACACCTCCAAGACTAAGAGAAGTGGCTGTTTCATCTACTGTATAGAAACCAACAGAGAGTCAAGCAAAATAAACAAACAGAGGAGTATATTGCAAATGAAAGAACAAGACAGAACCTCAGGGAAAAAATGTTAGTGAAACGGAGCTAGGTTATTTACCTCATAAAGAGTTCAAAATAATGGTCTTCAAGATGCTCACCTAACTGGGGACAAGAATGTATGAAAATAGCGAGAACTTCAACAAAGAGTTGGAAAATATAAGAAAGTACCAAACAAAAGTCACAGAGCTGAAGAATACAATAACTGAACTAAAAAAAACACTAGAGGGGTTCAATAGCAGATTTGATGAAGCGTAAGAAAATGAGGGAGCCAGAGGGCCAGAAAGCAAGCAAGTAAAATGTGCTTGACATCTGTGCACAGAAAGAAATTTTAGGTGGCAGAAACCACTAGTTTAATGGTGGACCAGCAGCTAAGTTTTTCCAGATTTATCAAAGAAACCATTAGTTCACCCAGAAAAGACTAAATTTTCAAGAATTTTATAGGTTTGGGGCCCAACCTTCTTTTAGAAGGTGGTCTCCATGGTGGTCTCCATTCCCCAGTTCAGATATGGCCAAGGAGAGTAATGAGCAAGGAGTTCTCAGAGGTCAGAACAAGAGTTCACAAGGAACGTGGACAACAGGTTCCTTCCAGTGAGCAGAATCAGAGTTTAATCAAGGTAATTCCTTCAGCCCCAGTGTGTGTATCTGGGAGCTTTATTACACTCTCTTCCTTATGGGATTTACATTGTTGATTTCCAGTTGACGTTGCATGCCTCCAGTTCTTTGCCTTTCCAAATGGGAGTGATTGTTTTGTGTATCCTGTGCCTGCTCCATCACTACATTCTGGATGTTTTTGCTGGAGAGGGGAAGATAATTTACCTTTTAAATTTATAGGTCTGCAGACTAAAAGGAGTGATATCTAGATGTGGTGCCACATGGAGGCATGAACTCTGAACAGTAATCAGTGACCAGTTAGGACTTTATATTTTCTCTCTCAGGAAGGGGTGAGAATGTTCTGTGTGAAAGTAGAATAAAATGATCTGGTAACAAGAATGCTCTATAAAAGATAATAAGATGTATCCAAACCACTCTCCTTGGGTATACAGAAGTCTGACCTTCCAAATCCTTCTTGTAGTTAGGTTAGGGGACATATAATTGAATTCTGAGTAGGAAAATATAGGCATATGAGATATAAAACACTTCCTTGGGCTTCCCTGGTGGCGCAGTGGTTGAGAGTCTGCCTGCCGATGCAGGGGACACGGGTTCATGCCCCGGTCCGGGAAGATCCCACATGCCGCGGAGCAGCTAGGCCCGTGAGCCATGGCTGCTGAACCTGCACGTCCGGAGCCTGTGCTCCCCAACAGGAGAGGCCACAACAGTGAGGCCCACGTACCGCAAAAAAACAAAAACAAAAAACAAAAAAAACACTTCCTGATTCTGTCCAAAAGTGTTAGCCCACTGTGCAACATTTTCCTGCATCTTTTTGCCCTTCAGTGGGGAGCAGAAGAAAGGATTAGGCAACCAAAAAGCAAGGAAGTAGAACTCAGCCAACCAACACAGTAAAAAGAAAAAAGAATAAAAACAAGTGAAGAGAGCTTAAAGGAATTATGGGACAACTTTAGACAGACTACCATTTGCATTTTAGGGTTCCAGAATGAGAAGAGAGAAAGATACAGAAATTTTATTTGAAGAAATAATGGCTGAAAAATTCCCTAATCTAGGGAAGGAAACAGACATCCAGATCCAGAAAACCCAGAGGGTTCCAAAAAGATGAACCCAAAAAGATCCATACCAAGATACATAATTAAAATGTAGAAAGTTAAAGACAGGAGAGAATATTAAAAGCAGCAAGAGAAAAACAACTTGTTATGTTGAAGAGAATCCCCATAAGATTATCAGCAGATTTTTTTAGCAAAACTTTGCAGGCCAGAAAGGAGTGGTACAATATGTTCAAAGGGCTGACAGAAAAATAAACCTCCAACCGAGAATACCCAACAAAGTTAAATTTCAGAATTGAAGGAGAGATAAGAGTTTTCTGGACAAGCAAAAGCTAAAGAAGTTCATCACCACTCAATTAACCTTACAAGAAAGGGACTTCATTGGGCTGGAAATAAGGGGTATTAATTGGTAACAAGAAAACATATGAAAGAATAAATCTCAATTGTAGGTAAATATATACTAAAGGTAGTGGGTTAATCACCACAATAATTAGTTAAGGGGCACACAAGACACTCACTTGAGATGTAAGAACACAGAAGACTGAAAGTGAAGGGATAGAAAAAAGATATTCCATGTAAATGGAAACCAAGAGAAAGCTGGAGTTGCTGTACTTGTATCAGACAAAATAGATTTTAAGACTGTAATAAAAGAAAAAGATGGGCATTACATAATAAAGTGGTCAATCTAACAAGAGGATATAACATTTGTAAATATATATGCACTCAACATAGGCACCTAAATATATAATGCAGATGTTGGCAGACCTAAAGTGAGAAACAGAAATACAAAAATAGTATGACTTTAATACCCCACTTACATCAATGGATAGATCATCCAGACAGAAAAATCAAAAGGAAACATTGTCCTTAAACAACATATTAGACCAGACAGATTTAACAAATACATACAGAACATTCCATCCAGAAGCAAAAGAATATACATTCCTCTCAAATGCTCATGGAATGTTTTCTGAGATACCTTATATTTTAGGCCACAAAACAAATCTTAATAAATTTAAGAGAATTGAAATCATATCAGTCACCTTTTCTGACCATAATAATACAAAGTTAGAAATTACTTACATAAAGAAAACTGGAAAATTCACGAATATGTGGAGATTATTTAACAACATGCTACTGAAAAACAAATGTGTCAAAGAAGAAATCAAAAGAAAAACGCTTAAATACTTTGAGACAAAAAAAAATGGAAATATATCAAAATTTGTGGGATGCAGCAAAAGGATTTCTAAGAGGGAAGTTCATAATTATAAATGTCTACCTCAAGAAAAAGAAATGTTTCATATAAACAGCCTAACTATACACCTTAAAGAGGTAGAAAAAGAATGAAGCCCAAAGTTAGTGAAAGGAAGGAATAACAAAGATTAGAGAAGGAATAAATGAAATAGAGTAAAAAGACAATAGAGAAGATCAATGAAACCAAGAGCAGTTCCTTTGAAAAGCTAAACAAAATTGACAAACTTTTAGCTAGACTCACCAAGAAAAAAAGAGAGGTCTCAAATAAATAAAATCAGAAATGAAACAGGAGATATTACAAATGATATCCCAGAAATACAATTAATCATAAGAGATTGCTATTAACAATTATATATCAACAAATTGAGCAATCTAAAATAAATGGATAAATTCCTAGAAATATACAACCTATGACGATTGAATTATGATGGACAAGAAAATATGAATAGATTGATTACTCATTAAGGAGATTGAATCACTAGGGAAGAAGCTCCCTACAAAGAAAAATCCAGGTCAAGACAGCTTCACTGGTGAATTCTACCAAAAATTCAACTAAGAATTAATACAATCAAACTCTTTCAAAAAATAGAAGAGGGAACTCTTCCAAATTCATTTTATAAGGCCACCATTACCCTGATAACAAAACCAGACAAGAATGCCATAGAAAAATAAAATTACAAGTCAATATCCCTAATGAACGAACAGAGGTGTAAAAATCCTCAAACAAAATATTAGCAAACCAAATCAAAAAATACAGTAAAAAGATCATAAAACATGATTAAGTAGGATTTATTCCAGAGATGTAAGATGTTCAACATCCACAAATCAGTCAGTGTATACACCACATTAACAAAATGAAGGATAAAATTCATATGATCACCTCAATATTTGCAGAGAAAACATTTGATAAAATTCAACATCCATTTATGGTAAAAACTCTTAACAAAGCATATACCTCAAAACAATAAAGCCCATATATTCCAAGCCCATAGCTAACAACATACTCAACAGAAAAAAGCTGAAAGCTTTTCCTCTAAGATCAGAAACAGAATAAGAATGTCGACTGTTGTCACTTTTCTTCAAGATAGTATTGGAAGGCCTTACCAGAGCAATCAGGCAAGAAAAATAAATAAAATACATCTAAATTGGAAAGGAATAAATAAAACTGTCACTATTTACAGATGACATATCATATATAGAAAATCCTAAAGACTCCTTAAAAAAAAAACTATTAGAGCTAATAAGTGAATTCAGTAAAGTTACAGGATATAAAATCAATACACAAATATCTGTTGTATTTCTATACACTAATAATAAACTATCAGAAAGAGAAATGAAGAAAACAATCCATTTACAATTGCATCAAAAAAGTAGAATACCTGTGAATAAATTTAACCAAGGAGGTAAAAGACCTGTATATTGAAAAATATGACATTAATGATATAAATTGAAGAAGATACAAATAAATGGAAAGATATTCCATGGTCATGGATTGGAAGAATCAATACTGTTAAAATGTCCACACTACCCAAAGCAATCTACAGATTCAGTGCAATCCCTATCAAATTTCCAATGGCATTTTTCTCACAGAAATATAACAGGTAATCCTAAAATTGTTATGGAAACACAAAAGACCCCAAGTAGCCAGCACAATACTGAGAAAGAACAACAAAGCTGGCAACATCATGCTCTCTGATTTCAAATTATATTACAAATCTATGGTAATTAAAACAGTATGGTATTGGCATAAAAACAGACACATAGATCAATGGAACAGAATACAGAGCCCAGAATAAACCCATGTATATGTGGTGAATTAATTTATGACAAAGGAGGAAGAATATACAATAGGGAAAGGACAATCTCTTCAATAAATGGTGTTGGAAAACTTGACAGCCACAGGCAAAAGAATGAAACTTGACCACTATCTTAAACTATACACAGAAATTAACTCAAATGAATTAAAAACTTGAACATAAGACCTGAAACCTTAAAGCTTCTAGAAGAAAACATGGGGCATTAAGCTCTTCGGCCTAGGTCTTGGCAAGGATTTTTTGGATTTGACACCAAAAAAAAAATGACAACAAAAGCAAAACTAAACAAGTGAGACTATATCATACTAAAAAGCTTCTGCACAGCAAAGGAAACCATTAACAAAGTGAAACGGCAACCCACTGAATGGGAGAAGTATTTGCAAATCATATATCTGATAAAAGGCTAATATCCAAAATATATAAAGAACTCATACAATTCAATAACAAAACAAAAAAATACCCAACAATTTGACTGAAAAATGAGCAGAAGATCTGAATAGATATTTTTACAAAGAAGATATAGGGATGGTCAGGAGGTATATGAAAAGATGCTCAACATCACTAGTGACCAGGGAAATGCAAATCAAAATGACAATGAGATATCACTTCATACTTGTTAGATGGCTGTTATCAGAAAGGCAAGAAATAACAAGTGTTGGTGAGATGTGCACGGATGGATGAGTGGATAAAGAAGACATGGCGTGTGTGTGTGTGTGTGTGTGTATACACACACATACATGTGTATATGTATATAGTGGAATATTATTTAGCCATAAAAAAGAATGAAGTCTTGCCATTTGCGAGCACATAGATGGACCTCAAGACCATTATGCAAGGTGAAATAAATCAGAGAAAGACAAATACCATATTACCTCTCTTATATGAGAAATCCTAAAAAAAAAAAAAGCCCCATAGATACAGAGAACAGATTGGCAGTTACCAGAGGCCGGGGGTAAGAGTGGATGAGATGGTATAAAGATAAGAAAAAGAGTATATACCATTATTATTCCAGGCATATAACAATGAAAACAGGTAAAACTAACCTATGTCATTAAAATCAGATTATTGTTTAATCTTTAATGACATAGGAGACTTCCGGGATGCTGTACTATTCAGTTTGTTGATCTAGGGGCTGTATATATGAGTGTATTAAGTGAATATACCTCAAGCTCTATGATTATGGTATGTTAACTGAAACATATATTTCAATAAAAACGGGATAATTGTGAAAAATGAAAGCTTAAGACATTTTAAGTGGTGAGTTATAGATAAATTTAAAACAAATACTGAAACCACTAAAGAAAAGTAGGAACAAGAGAGAATTATCTATAAATGAATAAATACATCTGTATGTAAATGATAGATGGACTCATAGGAAAATGGATAGATGGATAAATAGAGGCAAAGATTGATGTATAGAGAGACAGAAAGATACATATACACTGGATCATGAGTTAAGATGTATTTCTTACTGTGAGTATGTGGGGTTTAGCCAAAAAAAATTCCATTTAATCATTTAAATTATTCCTCTTTAACCTTTATTATTTTCTTCCTCTTACTTACTCTGGGTTTAGTTTGCATTTGTTTTTCTTACAATTTCTTAAGGTGGTATGTTAGGTTATTGATATATTTTATTTGTTCTTAACATAGGCATTTATGGCTATAAATTTTACACTGAGCAAAGGCTTTATCATCACCCTGTAAATTTTTGTACATTTAAGCTGCAATGTTTACTACTATGTTATGAAGTGATAGAAAGTGAATGAAAAGAATATGCATTAACTAAAATATTAATCATATTTAAATTATTGAATCATTATTATAAATACAAAAAAAAGAAAAAAAGCACACCATATGATAAAAAACAAGAAAGATAAAGGAATAACTAAAAAAGACATACCAGTCAGATATTATTCATGAGGTTTCTGGATATATAAAAAGAGAAGAACAACAAAAGTGAATTCACACACACAAATACACACACACATAATCAATATCACACCAGTTCTAACATTTTTAAAAAGAGTATATATAGCTTGGCTAAAATATAAGTTGGTAACTTATGAGTTAAGTCTTGACATGTGACCAAAAAATACTAGATCTCTGTATTTTATCTAAAAGAAACAATCTGATATAGTTTATTCTGACTTAAAAACTTTTAAAATGTGCCCAATCTTCTGAGATTTTAGAGTAAATCAAACGAATTCCAGGACATTAGTTCTGTGATTGAAATTCTTATATCTCCACAGGCAGTGGATTTTCCCACCAAAAGTTCAAGAGGTAAATAATTTTTAATAACTGGTGGCTTAGTGTTTTTGACCCTTGATGTTTCTAATAGTTTTTCGTTCTCCCTGAAGGAAGCATCATATTGTTGCTTTTTTTCCCTCAAAATACAGTACTGCTTTCTCTTTTCAATATTATATAAGTGTCTAGAGAGGTTTATGAGCTATTTTAGAAACAAATGAGTGTATATTTACTTCCATAGTTTCTTGTATCAATAATGGATATATAATTATAATATACTTCAGAATGTGTTATTTCAAGCCACAGGTTGAAAACAAGATTATTATTCATTCAATAAAGTGCAATAAGCACATAACATGTCAAAGAGATAGGAAAACACCTTTCCTCTGGCTTTTGGGGGCTCTCAATCCTCCTTTATTCAGTTCATCTTGGTTGAAGAAGAGTTTTCTCTTTAGTAAATTTGAGGTTAGGAACTTTGAACTTCTCTCTCCCTCCCTTTTGAATAAGTCAAGATGCAGAGAATAAGATGCCGTGCATCTGATCTCTCCTAAGCTTGATGGTAAAGGCAATTGCTTTCTCCAGTGAGCGAAGCAGGAACTGTTCCAGTGTGGCCTACCAATGAGGGGTGTGTCTAATACAGGAGTTCCACATTAGACACCTCATTCTTGTCCTGCACCTAAACCATAGACTCTTCCACATTTTCTATGATAAAACTGATATTTTGGCTCCCACTGACTGACTCTTTTGGCTATATTCCAATTGATGTAGAACTGGGTTGAGAAAGAGAGCAATAATTTACTGGGAATATTTTCACAGCATCATCTGCTAAACTGACTGCGAATCTTGAGAAACAGGCAGTAATTGAAAATGCAAATATAATTAACAGAACAAGTCTCTGGCACAACCAAGATAGGTGACTTTATTTATTTATTTATTTATTTATTTATTTTGAGCAGACTAAGAGGCTACTTTTTAAAAACTTGTTTTTTTAATTGAAATATAGTTGATGTATAATATATAATTACAAGTGTACAAAATAGTGATTCACAGTTTTTAAAGTTTATACTCCATTTATAGTTATAAAATATTTGCTATGTGACTTTAAATTTTAGTGCTGTTGTACTCAGTCCACCAGATTTTTTAGTTTATTGGTTTTAGTTTTGTTTCTTTTTACCTCCACAGTTTACAATGACTGAAACCATATATATAATTTTTTGCCAAGTAGCACTACTTTGTACAGTTGTTGTCAGGTTTTTAGATAATGGATATAAAGCACTTCATGTTTTCAAGCCCATAGACAGTTATTTACCTGTTTTATTCTTTTTTTAAGTAATTATTTTTTTAACATCTTTATTGGAATATAATTGCTTTACAATGGTGTGTTAGTTTCTGCTGTATAACAAAGTGAATCAGCTGTACATATACATATATCCCTTTACCTCCTCCCTCTTGCATCTCCCTCCCACCCTCCCTATCCCACCCCTCTAGGTGGACACAAAGCACCGAGCTGATCTCCCTGTGCTATGTGGCTGCTTCCCACTAGCTATCTATTTTACATTTGGTAGTGTATACATGTCAATGCCACTGTCTCACTTTGTCCCAGCTTACCCTTCCCCCTCCCCGTGTCCTCAAGTCCACTGTCTACATCTTCGTCTTTATTTCTTTCCTGCCCCTAGGTTCTTCAGAACCAATTTTTTTTTTGATTCCATATATATGTGTTAGCATATGGTATTTGTTTTTCGCTTTCTGACTTACTTCACTCTGTATGACCATCTCTTGGTCCATCCACCTCATGACAAATAATTTCATTTCTTTTTATGGCTGAGTAATATTCCATTGTATATATGTGCCACATCTTCTTTAGCCATTGATCTGTTGATGGACACTTAGATTGCTTCCATGTCCTGGCTATTGTAAATAGAGCTGCAATGAAGATTTTGGTACATGACTCTTTTTGAATTACGGTTTTCTCAGGGTATATGCCCAGGAGTGGGATGCTGGGTTTTATGGTAGTTCTATTTTTAGTTTTTTAAGGAACCTCCATACTGTTCTCCATAGTGGCTGTATCAATTTACATTCCCACCAAAGGTGCAAGAGTGTTCCCTTTTCTACACATCCTCTCTAACATTTATTGTTTGTAGATCTTTTGATGATGGCCATTCTGACCAGTGTGAGGTGATACCTCAATGTAGCTTTGATTTGCATTTCTCTAATGATTAGTGGTGTTGAGCATCCTTTCATGTGTTTGTTGGCAATCTGTATATCTTCTTTAGAGAAACGTCTATTTAGGTCTTCTACCTAATTTGGACTGGGTTGTTTGATTTCTTGATATTGAGCTGCATGAGCTACTTGTACATTTTGGAGATTACTCCTTTGTCAGTTGCTTCATTTGCAAATATTTTCTCCCATTCTGAGGGTTGTCTTTTCATGTTGTTTATGATTTCCTTTGCTGTACAAAGTCTTTTAAGTTTCATTAGGTCCCATTTGTTTATTTTTGTTTTTATTTCCATTTCTCTAGGACGTGGGTCAAAAAGGATTTTGCTGTGATTTATGTCATAGAGTGTTCTGTCTATGTTTACCTCTAAGAGTTTTACAGTGTCTGGCCTTGCATTTAGGTCTTTAATCCATTTTGAGTTTATTTTTGTGTATGGTGTTAGGGAGTGTTCTAATTTCATTCTTTTACAGGTACCTGTACAGTGTTCCCAGCACCATTTATCAAAGAGGCTGTCTTTTCTCCATTTTATATTCCTGCCTCCTTTATCAAAACTAAGGTGACCATATGTGTGTGGGTTTATCTCTGGGCTTTCTATTCTGTTCCATTGATCTTGATTTCTGTTTTTGTGCCAGTACCATACTGTCTTGATTACTGTAGCTTTGTAGTATAGTCTGAAGTCAGGGAGCCTGATTCCTCCAGCTCCCTTTTTGTTTCTCAAGATTGCATTGGCTATTTGGGGTCTTTTGTGTTTCCATACAAATTGTGCAATTTTTTGTTCTAGTTCTGTGAAAAATACCTTGGGTAGTTTGATAGGGATTGCACTGAATCTGTAGATTTCTTTGAGTAGTATAGTCATTTTCACAATGTTGATTCTTCCAATCCAAGAACATGGTATATCTCTCCATCTGTTTGTATCATATTTAATTTCTTTCATCAGTGTCTTATAGTTTATTGCATTCTTATCATTACTTTCTCGTTGCGTTTGAAAGAAGCAAATACATAACAAAAAATACACATAAATGAATAAATAAAAAATGAACCTGGGCTTTTTGACACTGAACTCCCATGTGAGTTTATAAAATCTTTACAAAAGAAGCACAAAAGATATTTACTGCAGAGAAGGTGGCAACAACATGGAGATATGACTATTACATAATATGACTCTGTACACATGAAAGCAAATGAATGAAATAAAAATATCTCACTTTCTCTTACAGTTTTGGCCCATAAATTTAGCTTCAATTTATTTTTGACAATTTAAGTATTTAATTTCTTTCTTTTCTTCTATTTTCTATTCAAAATGTACTGTAAGCATAACAGACATAAAATGAATAAAGGAGAGTGCTGTGGCAGAAAGAGTTCATTTTGTACATCTAATTTTACATGCTGGCTCTTTC
This sequence comes from Leucopleurus acutus, assembly GCF_964270905.1. Lineage (NCBI taxonomy): Eukaryota > Metazoa > Chordata > Mammalia > Artiodactyla > Delphinidae > Leucopleurus > Leucopleurus acutus. The sequence goes on from NW_028139015.1 coordinate 282,663, forward strand.
ATTTCTTGCCTATATCAGGGGTCCCCAACCCCTGGGCTGTGGAGAGGTACCGGTCCGTGGTCTGTTAGGAACTGGGCCACACAGCAGGAGGTGAGCAGCGGGAAAGTGAAGCTTCATCTGCTGCTCCCCAGCGCTCACATTACCACCTGAACCATCCCCCCTATCACTCACCCACTGCCTGAACCTTCTCCCCTGCCCCCCACCATCCATGGAAAAACCATCTTCCACAAAACCAGTCCCTGGTGTGAAAAAGTTGGGGACTGCTGGCCTATATGACATAGCAAGCCATATCAAATCTCATATATATTATATACTCTGAATGTATCTCTCTATTTGAGTATACAATATATGTATATTATTTATATTCTGAATTATACTTATGCTAATGGCTACTGTGTCTTTCGCAAAAGAAAAAAGATAAAGAAGATGTGTGTGTGTGTGTGTGTGTGTGTGTGTGTGTGTGTGTGTGTGTTTCTGGCTTAGAGTGTTAATCACTTTTGGACCAGTAATCCTTTTTAATGTATCAAGTTAGTTTTTCTAGAGCTATATGATTAGTACTCATATTTATTATATAATTACTACTCATGTAATTTATGCAATATTGTATTGCTCAGAATTTAAAATTTTTTGTTTGTTTATAGTATTATTGCACTCCCCAATATTTTGATATATATTCATTATTATTATACAGTTGAAATTTCATTTTAAGGCCTGTACAGGGTCCAATATTGGGTTATGTGTAGAAGAACATCCCAGGCAGAAGTACACCAAGGACCAATGGAGAGTATGAAATAGGGACAAGAATTGGCAAATATGGGTTAGAGAAGCTAGACTGGGGCTAAAATCATGTAAATTTTGTAGATAAGGTTTATCTTATTCTAGATGTAGCAGGAAGTCTTGAGAAGAATGCAAAATAGACTTTAGGGGGAAAAAGGGGAAGAAATGGCCATTTGGGGTTGGTTTGTTTTTGTTTTTGTTTTTGCGGTACGCAGGCCTCTCACATTGCAGAGCACAGGCTCTGGACGTGCAGGCTCAGCAGCCATGGCTCACGGGCCCAGCCGCTCCACGACATGTGGGATCTTCCTGGACCGGGGCACGAACCCATGTCCCCTGCATCGGCAGGCAGACTCTCAACCACTGTGCCACCAGGGAAGCCCAGAAATGGCCATTTTGGAAGCTGCTGAGAGGTACAGGCAAAAGGTAGAACTGGAAGTAGGTTGAAAGAATATTCAAAACTATGGCCAAGGTTTTAGCAACTGGGAGGATAGTACTAACATTGAAAATCTAAGCTAAACCTATTTCAAAAATAAAGAGCTGAATTTTATTGGAATTGTCTTCCTGTGGTAAACATCTTCAAGGACTAAGAATATTAAATAATAGTTTTGCATATTTTGGACAACAGGCAACATAAGATTGTGACCAGTGAGAGAAGAAAAAAAGTGCACAGTACAGAGAGACCAAAACAGAGACTCACTGAGTTAAGGAAAGGGGCTGGAGTTCAGACTGGTAAAAGCACTTCCAGAAAAGAAAGTGTTGCACATGAGCAGGACAAAGTGTCCTAAGATTTACTGCTGAGGAACTAACTACCTGAAAACAATAGACAAACAATGATCAGAAGTCAGAGAAGGCTTTGTATAGTTGTGTTGCACAATAGACCAAGTGAAGAGATGTTATATATAATTAGAGTCTTCAGAATGGCTTAAGACAAAGAGAAATTAAATAAAAACTGTTTGGAACCTGCCAAAACAAACCTTAATTCAAGCCACAAAGGTGTGAAAATTAACTTCCAGGCATAAAAAACATAATAATACAATGGATGGCAGAGTAGAAGGACATGCTCTCACTCCCTCTTGCGAGAGCACCAGAATCACAGCTAACTACTCAACAATCATCGACAGGAAGACACTGGAACTCACCAAAATATATACCCCACATCCAAAGACAAAGGAGACGCCACAATGAGATGGTAGGAGGGGGACAATCACAATAAAATCAAAGCCCATAAGTGCTGGGTGGGTGACTCACAAACTGGAAAACGCTTACACCACAGAAGTCCACCCACTGGAGTGAAGGTTCTGAGCCCCAGGTCAGATTTCTCAAACTGGGGCTCTGGCAATGGGAGGAGTAATTCCTAGAGAATCAGACTTTGAAGGTTAGGAAAATTTGATTGCAGGACTTCGACAGGACTGGGGGAAACAGAGACTCCACTCTTGGAGGATACACACAAAGTAGTGTGTGCTTCAGAACCCAGGAGAAGGAGCAGTGACGCACAGGAGACTGAACCAGACCTACCTGCTAGTGTTGGAGTGTCTCCTGCAGAGATGGTGGTTGGCTGTGGATCACTGTGAGGATGAGGACAATGGCAGCAGAAGTTCTGGGAAATACTCGTTGGTGTGAACCCTCCTGGAGTCCGCCATTAGCCCCACCAAAGAGCCCTGTATACTCCAGTGTTGGGTCGCCTCAGGCCAAAAAACCAACAGGGAAGGAATCTGGCCCTACCCCCATCAGACAAGCAGATTAAAGTTTTACTGAGCTCTGCCAACAAGAGCAACACCCAGCTCAACCCACCACAAGTTCCTCCTATTAGGATACTGTCACAAGCTTCTTAGATAGCCTCCTCCACCAGAGGGCAGACAGCAGAAGCAAGATGAACTACAATCCTGCAGCCTGTGGAACAAAAACCACATTCACAGAAATATAGACAAAATGAAAAGGCAAAGGGCTATGTACCAGATGAAGGAACAAGATAAAACCCCAGAAAAACAACTAAATGTAGTGGAGATAGGAAACCATCCAGAAAAAGAATTCAGAATAATGATAGTGAAGATGATCCAGGACCTCAGAAAAAGAATGGAGGCAAAGATCAAGAAGATGCAAGAAATGTTTAACAAAGACCTAGAAGAATGAAAGAACAAACACCTAGAAGAATTAAAGAACAAGCAAACAGAGATGAACAATACAATAGCTGAAATGAAAAATACAATAGAAGGAAACAATAGCAGAATAACTAAGTCAGAAGAACAGATAAGTGACCTGGAAGACAGAATGAGGGAATTCACTGCCACGGAAAAATAAAGAAAAAAGAATGAAAAGAAATGAAGACAGCCTAAGAGACCTCTGGGACAACATTAAATGCGAAAACATTCATATAATAAGCGTCACAGAAGGAGAAGAGAGAAAGGACCCGAGGAAATATTTGAAGAGATTATAGTTGAAAACTTCCCTAACATGGGAAAGGAAATAGCCACCAAGTCCAGGAAGTACAGAGAGTCCCAGGCAGGATAAACACAAGGAGAAACATGCTGAGACACACAGTAATCAAACTGACAAAAATTAAAGACAAAGAAAGATTACTGAAAGCAACAAGGTAAAAACGAAAAATACCGTGCAAGGGAACTCCCATAAGGTTAACAGCTGATTTCTCAGCAGAAATTCTACAAGCCAGAAGGGAGTGGTGTGATATATTTAAAGTGATGAAAGGGAAGAAACTACAGCCAAGATTACTCTACTCGGCAAGGATCTCATTCAGATTTGATGGAGAAATCAAAAGCTTTACAGACAAGCAAAACTAAGAGAATTCAGCACCACCAAACCAGCTCTACAACAAATGCCAAAGGAATTTCTCTAAGTGGGAAACACAAGAGAAGAAAAGGACCTACAAAAACATACACATAACAATTAAGAATATGGTAATAGGAATATACATATTGATAATTACCTTGAAAGTGAATGGATTAAATACTCCAACAAAAAGACACTGAATGGACACCAAAACAAGACCCATATATATGCTGTCTACAAGAGATCCACTTCAGACCTAGGGACACATACAGGCTGAAAGTGAGGGGATGGAAAAAGATATTCCATGTAAATGGGAATCAGAAGAAAGCTGAGGTAGCAATACTCATATCAGATAAAATAGACTTTAAAATAAAGACTATTACAAGAGACAAAAAAGGACAATACATAATGACCAAGGGATCAATCCAAGAAGAAGATATAACAATTGTAAATATTTATGCATCCAACATAGGAGAACCTCAATATGTAAGGCACCAGCTAACAGATATAAAAGAGGAAATTGACAGTAACACAATAGTAGTGGGGGACTTTAACACCTCACGTACACCAATGCACAGACCATCCAAACAGAAAAGTAATAAGGAAACAGAATCTTTAAATGACACAACAGATAGATTTAATTGATATTCATAGGACATTCCATTGAAAATTAGAAGATTACACTTTCTTTTCAAGTGCACATGGAACATTCTCCAGGATAGATCACATCTTGGGTCACAAATTAAGCCTCAGTAAATTTAAGAAAACTGAAATCATATCAAGCATCTTTTCTGACCACAATGCTATGAGATTAGAAATCAATTAAAGGGGAAAAAACGTAAAAAAACACAAACACATTGAGGCTAAACAATACATTGCTAAATAACCAAGAGATCACTGAAGAAATCAAAAAGGAAATCAAAAAACACCTGGAGACAAATGACAATGAAAACACGATGATCCAAAACCTATGGGATGCAGCAAAAGCAGTTCTAAGAGAGAAGTTTATAGCAATACAAGCCTACCTCAAGAAACAAGAAAAATCTCAAATAAACAATCTAACCTTACACCTAAAGGCACTAGAGGAAGAAGAACAAACAAAACACAAAGTTAGTAGAAGGAAAGAAATCATAAAGGTCAGAGCAGAAATAAATGAAATAGAAACAAAAAACAATAGCAAAGATCAATAAAACTAAAAGCTGTTTTTTTGAGAAGATAAACAAAATTGATAAACCAATAGCCAGACTCATCAAGAAAAAGAGGGAAAGGACTCAAATCAATAAAATCCAAATGAAAAAGGAGAAGTTACAACAGACACCATAGAAATACAAAGCATCCTAAGAGACTATTACAAGCAATTCTATGCCAATAAAATTGACAGCCTGGAAGAAATGGACAAACTCTTAGAAAGGTATAACCTACCAAGACTGAACCATGAAGAAATAGAAAATGTGAACAGACCAATTACAAGTAATGAAATTGAAACTGTGATTAAAAGTCTTCCAATAAACAAAAGTCCAGGACCAGATAGCTTCACAGGTAAATTCTATCAAACATTTAAAGAAGAGCTAACACCCATCCTTCTCAAACTCTTCCAAAAAACTGCAGAGGGAGGAACACTCCCAAACTAATTCTATGAGGCCACCATCAGCCTGATACCAAAACCAGACAAAGATACTACAAAAAAAAAGAGAAACTTACAGACCAATATCACTGATGAATATACATGCAAAAATCCTCAACAAAATACTAGCAAACAGAATCAAACAACACAATAAAAGGAACATACACCATGATCAAGTGGGATTTATCCCAGGGATGCAAGGATTCTTCAATATACACAAATCAATCAATGGAATACACCATATTAATAAATTGAAGAATAAAAACCATATGATAATTTCAATAGATGTAGAAAAAGCTTTTGACCAAATTCAACACCAATTTATTTTAAAAACTCTCCAGAAAGTGGGCATAGAAGGAACCTACCGCAACATAATAAAGGCCATATACAACAAACCCACAGCAAACATTATTCTCAATGGTGAAAAACTGAAAGCATTTCCTCTAAGATCAGGAACAAGACAAGAATGTCCACTCTTACCACTATTATTCAACATAGTTTTGGAAGTCCTAGCCACAGCAATCAGAGAAGAAAAGGAAATAAAAGGAATACAAATTGGAAAAGAAGAAATAAAACTGTCACTGTTTGCAGATCACATGATAGTATCCATAGAGAATGCTAAAGATGCCACCAGAAAACTACTAGAGCTCATCAATGAATTTGGTAAAGTTGCAGGATACAAAATTAATGCACAGAAATCTCTTGCATTCCTATACACTAACAATGAAAAACCAGAAAGAGAAATTAAGAAAACACTCCCATTTACCTTTGCAACATAAAGAATAAAATACCTAGGAATAAACCTACCTAAGGAGAAAAAAGACCTGCATGCAGGAAACTATAAGACACTGATGAAAGAATTTAAATATGATACACACAGATGGAGAGATATACCATGTTCTTGGGTTGGAAGAATCAATACTGTGAGAATGACTATACAACCCAAAGCAATCTACAGATTCAATGCAATCCCTATCAAATTACCAGTGGCATTTTTTACAGAACTAGAAAAAAAAATCTTAATATTTGTATGGAGACACAAAACCCCGGACAGCCAAAGCAGTCTTGAGGGAAAAAAATGGAGCTGGAGGAATCAGACTCCCTGACTTCAGACTATACTACAAAGCTACAGTCATCAAGACAATATGGTACTGGCACAAAAACAGAAATATAGATCAATGGAACAGGATAGAAAGCCCAGAGATAAACCCACACACCTATGGTCAACCAATCTATGACAAAGGAGGCATGGATATACAATGGAGAAAAAACAGTCTCTTCAATAAGTGGTGCTGGGAAAAATGGACAGCTGAATGTAAAAGAATGAAATTAGAACACTCCCTAACACCATACACAAAAATAAGCTCAAAATGGATTAGAGACCTAAATGTAAGACTGGACACTATAAAACTCTTAGAGGAAAACATAGGAAGAACACTGTTTGACATAAATCACAGCAAAATCTTTTTTGATCTGCCTCCTAGAGTAATGGAAATAAAATAAAAATAAACAAATGGAACCTAATGAAACTTAAAAGCCTTTCCACAGCAAAGGAAACCATAAACAAGAAGAAAAGACAACCTCAGAATGGGAGAAAATATTTGCCAACAAATCAATGGACAAAGGATTAATCTCCAAAATATATAAATAACTCATGTAGCTCAATATTTAAAAAAAACAACCAATCCAATCCCAAAATGGGCAGAAGACCTAAATAGACATTTCTCCAAAGAAGACATACAGATGGCCAAGAAGCCCATGAAAAGCTGATCAACGTCACTAATTATTAGAGAGATGCAAATCAAAACTACAATGAGGTATCACCTCACACTGGTCAGAATAGCCGTCATCAAAAATTCTACAAAGAACAAATGCTGGAGAAGGTGTGGGGAAAAGGGAACCCTCTTGCACTGTTGGTGGGAATATAAGTTGATACAGCCACTATGGAGAACAGTATGGAGGTTCCTTAAAAAAACTAAAAATAGAACTACCATATGACCCAGCAGTCCCACTACTGGGCATATACCCAGAGAAAACCATAATTCAAAATGACACATGCACCCCAGTGTTCATTGCAGCACTATTTACAATATCCAGGTCATGGAAGCAACCTAAATGCCCATTGACAGATGAATGGATAAAGAAGTTGTGGTACATATATACAATGGAATATTACTCAGCCATAAAAAGGAATGAAATTGGGTCATTTGTAGAAACTTGGATGGATCTAGAGACTGTCATACAGAGTGAAGTAAGTCAGAAAGAGAAAAACAAATATCATATGTTAACACACATATGTGGAACCTAGAAAAATGGTACAGATGAACCGGTTTGCAGGACAGAAATACAGACACAGATGTAGAGAAAAAACATATGGATACCAAGGGGTGAAAGTGGTGGGGGTGTGTGGAGGTGTGATGAATTGGGAGATTGGGATTGACATATATACACTAATATGTATAAAATGGATTACTAATAAGGACTTGCTGTATAAAAAATAAAATAAAATTCAATATATATAATACAATTTGAAGAAATAAAGCAAAATCAAACACTAAAAATGTAAAACTTAGAATTTCTAGTGTCCAGTCAAAATTTATTCAGCATGTAAAAAAGCAGGAAAATGGGATTAGTAAGCAAGAAAATTAAGATAATGGAAAGAGACAGAAATAAGAATCATTATGGAACTAGAACAGAAAGGAACCTTAAAACAATGATCTTTTAAATATGTTCTAAGATGCAGAGGAAATGATACACATAATGAGAAAAAATAGAAGATATAGAAATAAACTAAATAAAAATTCTAGAGATTAAAAATACAATATCTGAAAATTTGAAAAGTAGATAAATCTGATCAGATAAAAGAAGATTAGATACTGTGGAAAAAATGAATCAAAAATAGAAAAATAATGAAAATAATAAAAAGATCCTTAGAGTGCCCTTGGACAAAAGAGGGAGGTGGGCAGAAAAGTATCTGAAGAAATCTTGTCAGAAATTTTTTCAAATTAAATAAAATTTATAAAGGCACAGATTCAAGAAACTTGATGAAGCCCAAATGAAAGAAACATAAGGAAAATAGCATGATCCAATTACTGATATCCAGTCATAAAGATAAAATTCATAAAGGCAGCCAGAGCAAAAATTATATACAGGGAGCATAGATAGTCATAACATATTTCTCATAAAAATCAAACTGATGAGAAGAAAAATGAAATGCCATGTTAAATTAATGAAAGAAAAAATAATTGTTAACCCAGAACACAATACTTACCAAAAATATTATTGAAAAATAAAGCTGAAGTAAGACTATTTGCGAGTAACCGAATCTGGGATAATTAATCATTACAGACATGCATTAAGACAAGTTAAAGCAAATTCTTTAAAAAAGGAGACAAAATATCCCATATAAAATTTGTATTTCTAGAAGTGAGAGCATAAAAAATGGAAACATATAGGTGTATGTGGGCAAATATAAAAAAATTTTTCTCATTTTTAATCTCTTTAAAATATGATTGTTTAAAGGCAAACAATTATCATGTGTTTTTGAATTTATGACATACATAGTATTACCATCTATTACTGTGATAAGTAAACCCTGTGATAAGTAAACCCATAGTATTACCATCTATTACTGTATATACCGTCTATATAAGTAAACCCATAGTATTACCATCTATTACTGTGATAAGTAATAAAAATGTAAACAAGGAATAATAGCAAATAAGGGAATAGCAGAAAAAATAAACAAACAGAGAAATAGACAATAGCAAGCAAGAATCTAGATTTAAGCTAATATCTAATATTTATATTAAATATAAATTGTCTAAAGACTCTAGTTAAAAAGATTTGTGAGACTAAATGAAAAAGTCAGATACAACTATATGCTATTTATATAAACCCATTTTAAATAAGGAAGACATTCTATTAAAAGTAATAGGATATAATAAGATAATCATAGATACAATCCAAGGAACAATGGAGAAGCTAAACTAACATCAGGCAAATAAAATTTCAGGACAGTAAATATTACCAGAAAGAAAGAGTGATATATCACAATGACAAAGGGTTTAGTTCAGCCAGAACAGGCAAAATCTTAAAGTATACATGCACCTAAAATTTCAAAGTAAATGAAAAAAAGTGGACTGAAAAGAGAAAGCCATAATTATAATTAGAGACTTTTAATACTCCTCTCACAATAATTGATAAAAACAAGTAGACAAAAAGATTTAAGGGCAAATGATGATTTGATCAATACCAACTAACTTAAATGGCATTTATACAACACTCCAGCAAACAACAGCTGATTACACATTTCTTTTATGTGTACATAGATCACAAAATAGACCATATTTTGAGCCATAATTATATTTCAGTAAATAAGAAAGCATGAAAAAGAATATTCTTTTTACCACAGTGAAAATAAACCAGCAATCAACAAAAGATATTGAAAAATCCCCAAAGTTTTGGATATTAAATAGCATGCTTCTAAATAACAAATTGATGAATGATAGGATATTGGAATGCGTTTTTAATAAAATAGAAAATGAAAACATAACATCAAAATGTGTGGGAAGAAGTTAATGTTCTATTTAGAAGAAAACATATAGCATTAAATACTACTATATATAAAATAAATAACCAATTACTGTATAGCACAGAGAACTATACTCAATATTTTGTAATAAGCCATAAGGGAAAAGCATCTGAAAAAGAATATATATACACACACACACACACACACACACACACACACACACACACACACACACACATATATCCTATCCAAGAACATGGTATATCTTTCCATCTGTTTGTCTCATCTTCAATTTCTTTCATCAGCATCAGACTATACTACATTAAGGCAATCTACAGATTCATTGCAATTCCCATCAAATTACCAATGGCATTTTTTGCAGATCTAGAACAAAAAAAAATCTTAAAATTTGCATGAAAACACTAAAGACCCTGAATAGCCAAAGCAATCGTGAGAAGCAAAAACGGAGCTGGAGGACTCAGGCTCCCTGACTTCAGACAATACTATAAATCTACAGTAATCAAAAGAGTAATGTTAAAAAAATAAAGAGTAATGTACTGGCACAAAGACAGACTTATATATCAATGGAACAGGATAGAAAGCCCAGAAATAAACCCACACACCTAGGGTCAATTAATCTACAACAAAGGAGGCAAGAATATACAGTGGAGAAAAGACAGTCTCTTCAATAAGTGATGCTGGGAAAACTCGAGAGCCACAAGTAAAAGATGAAATTAGAACATTCTGTAACACCATACACAAAAATGAACTTAAAATGTGTTAAAGACCTAAATACAAGTTTGGATATTATAAAACTCTGAGAGGAAAATATACACAGAACACTGTTTGACATAAATTGCAGCAATATCTGTTTGGATCCACCTCCTAGAGTAATGAAAATAAAAACAAAAATAAGCAAATGGGACCTAGTTAAATTTTAAAGCTTTTTCACAGCAAAGGAAACCATAAACAAAGCAAAGACAACCCACAGAATGGGAGAAAACACTTGCAAATGAAACATCAAACAAGGGATTAATCTCCAAACTGTAAAAAAGCTCATGCAACTCAATATCAAAAAACCAAAAAACCCAATCAAGAAATGGACAGAAGACCTAAATAGACATTCCTCCAAAGACACATACAGATGGACAGAAAGCACATGAAAAGATGCTCAATGTCACTAATTATAAGAGAAATACAAATTAAATCTACAATGAGGTATCACTTCACACCAGTCAGAATAGCCATCATCAAAAAATCTGCAAATAATAAATGCTGGAGAGGGTGTGGAGGAAAAGGTTCTACACTGTTGGTGGGAATGTAAATTGGTGTAACCACTCTGGAGAACAGTATGGAGGTTCCTTAAAAACTAAAAATAGAGCTACCATATGATCAAGCAATCCCACTCCTGGGCATATATCTGGAGAAAACCATACTTTGAAAAGATACATGCACCCCCATGTTCACAGCAGCACTATTTACAATAGCCAAGACACGGAAGCAACCTAAATGCACATCGATAGATGAATGAATAAAGAAGTTGTGGTACATATATAAAATGGAATATTACTCAACCATAAAAAAGAATGAAATAATGACATTTGCAGCAACATGGATGGACCTAGAGAGTCTCATACTAAGTGAAGTAGGTCAGACAAAGACAAATATTATATGATATCACGTATATGTGGAATCTAAAAAAATGATACAAATGAACTTACTTACAAAACAAAAATAGACTCACAGACTCAGAAAACAAACTTATGGTTACCAAAGGGGAAAGGTGGGGGGGAGGGATAAATTAGGTGGTTAGGATTAACATATACACAATACTATATATAAAATAGATAATCAAGAAGGACCTACTGTATACCACAGGGAACTCTACTCAATACTCTGTAAGAACCTATATGGGAAAAGAATCTGAAAAAGAATAGATA